>NC_137443.1:18050000-18120000 GCF_964374335.1 Astatotilapia calliptera
CTATGTTCTAAGGGCAGAATAATCCCTTATCAGGACTGAGGGTAGTCTACCCCTGTGATGTCCTGCGTTCTGACAACACTGTTTTATGTTTAAAGTACTTTTGTTAAAGGGGGAGATGTTGTGAAATCTGTTTATGTTGTCCTAGTAAGGCTACCATGAGGGCAGCCACTAGAGGTCGCTAGGAGACCGGTGTGTATATGTGTTTTCCAGAAATTGATGTAGCCACGTACACTGCTGCTACAATTGAATAAAAAAGTGGTTCGTGCTTGAGAACCCTGCGTCTTATTGCCTCCGAACATGACAGGGAGGGATAACCATTGAAACAGCTCACATTCAGCTATCACACCTTTTCTCCTCATAGGGGTAAAAAAGTTTTTACTGTCCCCCTTTCCTGAGGAAAAGAAGCCAAATGCCAGCACACATCTGAGAGCGCATGTGGAGTGTGTAATCTGAAGGGTTAAAGAAATAAGCTGTTTTACTTTATCAATTGCCGGACGCATTAATGAATCTTTTACAGTGACTTGCCTAATTTCGAGTTAGGGCTGATACAAGTGCAGGTTGGTTTCCCTTATATACATAACTTGTTATTTTACTGGAAAGAAATATTTATGTAAATTTCAAAATATTCTTCTAACTTTTTTTCTACATTCAGAATGTTATTGGGTTTTTTTTTTCATGAATGCTGTTAAAAATTGACTTGACCCAACACAAATAATAACTGGTTGATTACTTTACATAATTTCAGTTGAGGTGTGGAAATGTGCTAGCATGTTCTTTTAACATTTCATGAAACATGTACTTATGCTTATAGAAGGATAGGCTCACACATTTTTTGTGCATGTCTCTTTGAGAGGTATTTTGATATGTAAGTGTTAAAATAGAAGTGATCACACTTTTGTTTAATCATTTTTTTGAACTTCCATGTCTGAGTCCAGGCTCTGCACAAGTCATACCACTGAAGACCAGTAACATGAAGCTGGCCTTGTACCTGCCAGTAGTAAGCATGACTTAATTAAAAAATCCAATTTGACATCTGCAAATACTTTCAGTTGATACAACCTTTTACATTTTGACATTATGCTTGGAGGTTATGCTTGATTTCCACAGCATGTGCTAGTTCTAGACATGGCTCATGGTAACGAATCAATTTGTGGGCCATATAACTGCAAACTTTACAAATGCAAATGTCCCTCTTCAGTGAATACCCACACACATTGCGTTGGTGACAGATGACGGGTATTAAGAGGAAGACACGGAAAAGGTGAAGCATTCTTATGTAACTCTAGGCATCAGATTAGGGGTTCAGGCTGCTGTAGGACAATACGTTTCCTGTCTGCACTAGTCCAAATTTAGATCCGACAAGTGGTTTCTCCATACTCATGCCCATTGTTTTCACTGGTGGCATATGCAGCGGGTCAAAGTCACTGTATGCCTCTGCTACCTGAAGCACTGACAGGTCAGGAAGAGGGCTAATCATTCTTCTGAAGAAATTTCAATTCAATTCAATCTTATTTATATAGCACCAAATCACAACAAAAGTTGCCTCAAGGTGCTTCATAGATACAGAGAAAAACCCAACAATCATATGACCCCCTATGAGCAAGCACTTTGGCGACAGTGGGAAGGAAAAACTCCCTTTTAACAGGAAGAAACCTCCGGCAGAACCAGGCTGCGACCGGTTGGGGTGAGAGAAGGAAGACAGGATAAAAGACATGCTGTGGAAGAGAGACAGAGGTTAATAACAGATATGATTCAATGCAGAGAGGTCTATTAACACATAGTGAGTGAGAAAGGTGACTGGAAAGGAAAACTCAATGCATCATGGGAATCCCCAGCAGCCTACGTTTATCGCAGCATAACTAAGGGAGGATTCAGGGTCACCTGGTCCAGCCCTAACTATATGCTTTAGCAAAAAAGAAAGTTTTAAGCCTAATCTTGAAAGTAGAGATAGTGTCTGGTTTATTCTAGTTCTGGTTCCACAGAAGAGGGGCCTGAAAACTGAAGGCTCTCCCTCCCATTCTACTTTTAAATACTCTAGGAACAACAAGTAGGCCTGCAGTGCAAGAGCAAGTGCTCTAATAGGGTGATATGGTACTACAAGGTCATTAAGATAAGATGGGGCCTGATTATTTAAGACCTTGTATGTGAGGAGCAGGATTTTGAATTCAATTCTGGATTTAACAGGAAGCCAATGAAGGGAAGCCAAAACAGGAGAAATATGCGCTCTCTTTCTAGTCCCTGTCAGTACTCTTGCTGCAGCATTTTGGATTAGCTGAAGGCTCTACAGGGAGTTTTTAGGACATCCTGATAATAATGAATTACAGTAGTCCAGCCTGGAAGTAATAAATGCATGAACTAGTTTTTCAGCGTCACTCTGAGACAGGATATTTCTAACTTTAGAGATGTTGCGCAAATGGAAGAAAGCAGTCTTACATATTTGTTTAATATGTGCGTTGAAGGACATGTCCTGGTCAAAAATGACTCCAAGGTTCCTCACAGCGTTACTGGAGGCCAAGGTAATGCCATCCAGAGTAAGAATCTGGTTAGATCTGATATTTCTAAGATTATCAGGGCCGAGTACAATAACCTCAGTTTTATCTGAATTAAGAAGCAGAAAGTTAGCGGCCATCCAGGTGTTTATGTCTTTATGACATTCCTGCAGTTTAACTAATTGGTGTGTGTTATCTGGCTTCATGGATAGATAGAGCTGGGTGTCATCTGCATAGCAGTGAAAATGTATGCTATGTCTTCTAATGATGCCGCCTAGGGGAAGCATGTATAATGTAAACAGAATTGGTCCTAGCACTGAACCCTGTGGAACTCCATAATTAACCTCTGTGTCTGAAGAGGACTCTCCATTTATATGTACCAATTGGAGTCTATTAGATAGATATGATACAAACCACTGCAGCACAGTACCTGTAATACCTACAGCATGTCCTAATCGCTCTAATAGGATATTATGGTCAACAGTATCGAACGCTGCACTAAGGTCTAGCAGGACAAGCACAGAGAGAAAGAAAGTGTTCCTTTGAATAAAACATATCACACAAGCGTATTATATTGACACCACAATGTGTGAGGCAGAAAAACAGCAAAAAGTTTCTGTGTTGACAATATTTACTCTAATCCTTCTCTACAGACTTGGCCCTGTACAAGCTTAACTACCAGCATCTTTGCATGTGGACCTGGTTTTATACCCAGTGAAGTTGAGAACTACAGATCCAGAGTAAAGGTTAGGTGCAATGTAATTTTTATTTTTACAAATACATTATAGTCTTACTTGAGGACTGTCAATATAATAAACGTAGCTCAGAGCTAGCTATTACTGTTTGACAGGCATTTAAATTAACTATCCAGTAAGAAACATACACATGTGCACCACTTTAAAAGTTACATCTGTCCGAGGTTTGTGCCATTGCTGTTCTGATTAAGTACAGGTGTAAACCGGAGGAACCACTGGCACACTGAGCTGGGAGAAGTGGGCTGTCTGGAACAGCAAACCAACTGCATGGCTGCCATGTGCAAGCCACACAGGAGCACCTGCACATCATCATAATTACAGGAACTGCATTGTGGAGGACTACCTGGGGATGGGTGATTTTCAGTCACTGGTGCAGGGTGGTGGCTTGAGGGGCAGTGCCAGGGAGGCTGGCAGGGCAGCTGAAAGCAATTCAATAATTATGCTCTCCCTCTTACCGTGACGCCGGGAGGAAGGAGGAACAGGTCGAGACAGCTGGAAAGCTGTCAGGATAAGAAACTAAATAAATAAAATACAAAATTGTAAATAAAACCAATCACAAACAGTGTCTTGGGGTCTTACTGTGATCAAGCCATATTTTGCACAAACTGAACAGCTTGAACTGTAAACTTTCAGAACACTTCAAGTCGATCTCAGTCAGATTACCAGTGCTGCCCTATTTTACACTATGAGGCTTGTCGTGCTACTTCATGGATCTGAAGCAAAAAGCTGGTACAGTAATCTCTCCAGTTACCCTGCCTGTTTGACACTAACAACAACAAACACAGATTAAAGCAATAAGTACAAATAGAAATTTAAACCTGTATGATCAAATCTTACTCTTGAAATTATATCATTTTCCACTTTACTTCTATAACTTCTTTTACATCTGTATACTATTAACACAGAACACAATACCTGCTTCCTGTATTTACATCATCCAATCAGCGTGCTGAACATTGTCACGTGGTTTGCAGTGACGCGTTTAGGTTCGCTTGGAGTTCATTTAGATTTTTCTCCGTGTGAAAACCGCAGGATAAAGCTATAAGTTGACAAACTCGTCGGGTGAATCGGACCGGAGTAAACGAACTACATGTGTGAAAATTCCACGAAAGAGTGCCTCCGTACACAGAATGCATCATCATCATCAGGAGGGGCGGGTTCCTTGGCAGCTGAGATGACGCTAACAGCAATCTCTCTAGGTGTTTCCTTCCTGCTCAAAGTTTCTTCTTCCTGAGGTTACTGTCTGATGATCGTGTCCGTGTGAAGGTAATGTTAGCAGTCTGTAATGTTTTCCTGGCTAACATTAGCTGTGTGCAGAAAGTTATTCAGGCTTATGATATTTCAACCAGCAGTTCGTAGCTGCTGACTGTAGTATAGAGACTTCTGGTAGACCTTAAATACCATTACTTAGCTTAGCTCTTAGCTTTCCTGTCAGCTTGGCACAGTTTAGAAAAGCAGTGAGACCTCATAACACGAAGCCAACATGACTTTATCAGTCCTGTATCAGTGAACTAATTAGCTTCCTCTGCTCTCACAGGGGCATGAGTCTATGCACCGCTGATACCTACAGTACAGTATCCATTAGACTGCCTTCAGACAGCGAAGCCTGTAACAAAACAGGTTATTGAGTATATTGAGACCATTTAAAGAAGATCGCATATGACTCACAGTTTACAGCTCAATGGAAGAATTCAGATGTTGAGATGCAACATATTTAAAATAGAATTTTTACCTTTTCCTTGCTTAGCTTAGTATTTTGAAAATATTACAGCTTGTTTTCTCTTCTTTTAACAGTCTTAAAATATTCAGTTGCCCCTTTTAAACAATAGAATAGCTACACTCTTGTTTTCACCACAAATGTTTAACATTTTATTATTACCTGGTTTGTTTTGATATGGCTGCATATCTTAAGGGCAGTTGCACTGAGTTATGCTGAACTCTTTGAATTTACTGTGTGAGAATGCTGGGCAGTATGCACAAAAAATAATCTGTTTTTATTTTCTATTTCATATATAAGGATAACAATACATTTCATTATTTCTATTTTATATCTAATATCTCTGCTTTTCTTTATCTATATGGGTAACACCCCCTCCAATCCATTATCAGAATAGTTGTCCAAGAGCCAAGGAGCACTTGTGGAGAGTTATACAGGGAATGCAGAATTATTAGGCAAGTTGTATTTTTGAGGAATAATTTTTTTATTGAACAACAACCATGTTCTCAATGAACCCAAAAAACTCATTAATATCAAAGAATGAATGTTTTTGGAAGTAGTTTTTAGTTTTAGCTATTTTAGGGGGATATCTGTGTTTGCAGGTGACTATTACTGTGCTGGCAAATTAACAAAAAACAAATATATACCCATTTCAATTATTTATTTTTACCAGTGAAACCAATATAACATCTCCACATTCACAAATATGCATTTCTGACATTCAAAAACAAATCAGCGACCAATATAGCCACCTTTCTTTGCAAGGACACTCAAAAGCCTGCCATCCATGGATTCTGTCAGTGTTTTGATCTGTTCACCATCAAGATTGCGTGCAGCAGCAACCACAGCCTCCCAGACACTGTTCAGAGAGGTGTACTGTTTTCCCTCCTTGTAAATCTCACATTTGATGATGGACCACAGGTTCTCAATGGGGTTCAGATCAGGTGAACAAGGTGGCCATGTCATTAGTTTTCTTCTTTTATACCCTTTCTTGCCAGCCACGCTGTGGAGTACTTGGATGCGTGTGATGGAGCATTGTCCTGCATGAAAATCATGTTTTTCTTGAAGGATGCAGACTTCTTCCTGTACCATTGCTTGAAGAAGGTGTCTTCCAGAAACTGGCAGTAGGACTGGGAGTTGAGCTTGACTCCATCCTCAACCCGAAAAGGCCCCACAAGCTCATCTTTGATGATACCAGCCCAAACCAGTACTCCACCTCCACCTTGCTGGTGTCTGAGTCGGACTGGAGCTCTCTGCCCTTTACCAATCCAGCCACGGGCCCATCCATCTGGCCCATCAAGACTCACTCTCATTTCATCAGTCCATAAAACCTTAGAAAAATCAGTCTTGAGATATTTCTTGGCCCAGTCTTGACGTTTCAGCTTGTGTGTCTTGTTCAGTGGTGGTCGTCTTTCAGCCTTTCTTACCTTGGCCATGTCTCTGAGTATTGCACACCTTGTGCTTTTGGGCACTCCAGTGATGTTGCAGCTCTGAAATATGGCCAAACTGGTGGCAAGTGGCATCTTGGCAGCTGCACCCTTGACTTTTCTCAGTTCATGGGCAGTTATTTTGCGCCTTGGTTTTTCCACACGCTTCTTGCGACCCTGTTGACTATTTTGAATGAAACGCTTGATTGTTCGATGATCACGCTTCAGAAGCTTTGCAATTTTGAGACTGCTGCATCCCTCTGCAAGATATCTCACTATTTTTGACTTTTCTGTGCCTGTCAAGTCCTTCTTTTGACCCATTTTGCCAAAGGAAAGGACGTTGCCTAATAATTATGCACACCTGATATAGGGTGTTGATGTCATTAGACCACACCCCTTCTCATTACAGAGATGCACATCACCTAATATGCTTAATTGGTAGTAGGCTTTCGAGCCTATACACCTTGGAGTAAGACAACATGCATGAAGAGGATGATGTGGACAAAATACTCATTTGCCTAATAATTCTGCACTCCCTGTAGAAAGGAATCAGCATGTATCAGTGTTTCAATGCACTTAACCACCATCGACTGTATGAATGCTCACCACACATGATTCCATAGCGGAAGAAACGGCATGTTGAAGTGTGTTTTTGAAGTTTACTGATCAACATTTAGACAAGCCTGTGAAATGCTAGAAGAATAAAGTCTGATCATGTGAGACCAAAACTGAACTCTTTGGATGCCACACCATGTTTTGAGATCAAAAGGCACTCCATATCACCCAGTGAAGTCTGGAGGTGGGAACATCAAGCTGTGGGGCTGTTTTTCAGCATATGACACTGGCAAGCCTTATACAATTGAATGGAAAATGTATTGAGACATTCTTGATTTAAAAAAAAAAAATCTGCTGCCGCCTACCAGGATGATGAAGATGAAACCAGTGTGAACATTTCACCAGGACAATGATCCCAAAAAGAGATTCAATGAAACTGTCAGTTGGTTTTGGAGACAGAAAATTAAGATGCTAGAATAAACCAGCCAATCACCTGATCTTAATCCAACTGAAAATCTATGGAAAGAACTAAAGCTCAGAGTTCATGGAAAGGCTCCACTAAACCTTCAGGATTTGAAGACCTTGTTTAAGAAAAATTAAACAAACTTTTCACATTGCGAGTCTAGCTTTTTCTTGTTGCGTTTGTATGCTTAACAAACTGATCCAAACACTTTCATCCTTGAAAGATTCTCCCTGTTAGTGTATAGTGTGGCGTTTGTACTACACTTTTTTTTTTTTTATTGCAAGAATGATACCCATCATTAATTTCAAAACTTATAGTGGTTAGATAGTAAAGTCTGTCATACAGTTGTTCTTGTGGATGCACCCGTTCATTGCACCCCTCACAGAGAGTGACTGAAGCTGCAATGGCTATCGCTGCTTTGACCAAGAAGATGTGGATATGAAAACAATGATTGTACAGCACTTGTCTCAGAGTTCCTGATGACTTCAATTCACCCCCTTCAATGCAATGCCAGTCCTTCTTGCTCTGCCAGTAAACTCCAGAAAATACTGTTATGGTTTAAAGGTCTCATTAAAGTCTATAAACTTCTCAATGTCTGTTATTATGTGTGACATTGCCCTAACATCAACCACAAGTCCTTTGTTTCAATCCGCAAACTTAGAATTCACCTATCTTGAATGCTAATGTGTTGTCTTCAGTGCCAGTTGTTTGTTTTGCATTGGCTTTCTTTCTTCATCTCCAGTTTGAATCTTTATGAGTGGAAGGGAAAAAAAAGTGCAGCACCATTTCTGTCCTCTGGACTTGCCAGGTTATTTATTTTTTTTGGCCACAATTATATCAGGTTAACATTACTTTACATTACCTCCTTCTATTTGTCTGTCCTTCTTACTGGGACACTTTGCCATAGTCTTCTTCATTTTTGTCATCTTTTTCATTGTCTTAATCCTCATTGGCCTCTCTCTTCCTTTAGAGGCACGGGTGGGGAACTCCAAGCCTCAAGGGCCGGTGTCCTGCGGGTTTTAGATCTGTCCTTGATCCAACGCAGCTGATTTAAATGACTAAATTACTCCCTCAACATGTCTTGAAGTTCTCCAGAGGCCTGTAATGAGCTAATCATTTGTTTGACCCAGGGTGATATCTAAAACCTGCAGGAAACCAGCCCTTGAGGTCTTGAGTTCCCCAGCCCTGCTCTAGAGGTGCCCCAGGAACTTTGCCTCACATAACACATAGTTTTTGTCATCTCTGTAGATGTATAATCTGTGTTAACTGCTCCCTTCTGGACTCATAACCTGTTGGCACAGCCATCATAATTAGATTTTTTTTAAATTTAATTTATTACACATGCACACTCATACATGTCATAGGTCAAAGTGTAAGTGTAAGAGCACATCCCCAACAATTTGTGCAACACTTAACAAAAGCTGAGTGTCTCACCTTCAAGTCTTTGTTTATAATTAAACTATGACTTAAATATGGTTTTGGTGAACACCTCAAATAAAAACAGCTTCTATGTCTGATCATAAATCCACTGAAGTTGATCAATAAATCCTCTAAATGTTTCATTGAGGCTGCAAAAAGTTTTAATGTTTAAAGTATCACCACACTTTAGAAATACTCAATTAAAGTGTGACTGCATTTAGAGTATGACTTCCGTTATATGCGTACATACTCATATAAGTTCTCAGCTGTGCTCTAATATTAATGTCACTGTAGTTTTCCGCGTGAGTCCATGGAGTTAACAACAGTTCAAAATCAGGACTTAATCTCTGATCATAAATAGTTATACAGAAGAAGTTCTCAGAGCTGCTATCAGTTTTCTGAATCCTCCTTTTTTCTGATCCTAAACACCACATTTAAAAGTTTGATTCTGTTCATCTGGACGTGGTGTTTTCATTGGGAGAAACGTTTCGTCACTTAACCAAGTGACTTCTTACGTCTCGGGTGACTGCAGGTTTCCCCAACCTTAAACAGTACATTTGCATAAACAATGAAACCAGCCCACTGAATGAATAATGGGCTGTGAGGTCAGTTTCTTGATCATTAATATGCAAACAGTCATGATCATTGATCAAAGACCATTGATAAATAGCCATGAGTACCATTCACAGAGAGTTGGGGAATGGCTGCAATCACAACATTGTAAGATGGCAAAAGATGTACCCTTAGGCCCCCTCCTTGACATGGTCTTTCCCTTTTCATGTAAATGGCCGCCTTGTCTTGAGAAGGCCAGCTGTGGCAGAAAAGAAGCAGCTGATATGTGGACAGCACACACGATGAAAAGTAGGATTTCAATTGATGTGCACATGAATGATTTGTGTTTTCTCTGCAGGCAAAGGTAAAAAATGTGTGTGAGCTGATGTGGATGTGAATTCAGCAGCATGGATCAGTGTGAGGACATAGAGGAGGGAGTCCCTCCCTCTAAAAGAGACAGAGAGAGCCAGGACAAAGGTCAGAGGTGAGATGACCATCTCTAAATGTCCATGACTCTTCTCCATGTCACAGATCAGCACTCACATCACTGCACCATCATTATTCACAGGAACCAACCTGGACCTGAACCCAGCTGTTTTTCCTTCAAGAGTGACCAGTCGATTCCTTTTTATATTGGGTTTAAAGAAGGCTGCTGTTCTCCTGCAGAGAGGTAATGTGTGTCTTAATGCTTTTGGTGAGTTGGTGTCTGTGAATAAATCCTCCATCATGTTTAATGTCAGCTCAGCTCTTTCTTACACACATTTTTACACACATTGTCCTGCTGACAAGTTTGTTTTTATGGAGGTTTGTGGATTCTTGCAGGGATAAAATCAAGAGCAATTCAATTTATTTATATAGCACTCTTCACAGGATAAAAACCACAAAGTGCTTTACAGTCATATAAAACAGATATACATAAAATACACCAAAAATCAAACATACAGCAAAAAATCTAATTAAAAGCCAGTCTAAATAAATGAGTCTTAAACTGCTTTTTAAAAGAATAAATATAAGCAAGAGCATTAACGGTGAGCACTGAACATTTAATCTAAAACCAGAAGAAAAAAGTTTAGACTTTGTTTTGTCTAGAAACTGGTGTACTATAGTACAGCAAGTCCCTCAGTTCCAGCCTTCGTGTACATCCCCTCAGTGGCTTTAAATTGAAGCTAAGTTGATACTCATGTGTTTGTCTGCTTTAACAGAAAGAAATGGCTAATTAGAATAGTTACCTGTAAATATATCCAAAGATGAGTTACACAGGTTACCCGAGTTATTGGATAATTATATTTCTGTGAATGTGTTTCTGTGGTTGTCACTCACTCTTATTCAGTTTCCTGTTAATGAGCTAACAGAGAACAGCTTTTCTGCTGTTACTAAAGAAAATATTTCCCATCAATTTGTCAAAATGATAACTTAACTTTATGGTGACCTTTTGAAGTTGCCCTATGGCATAGGCCCAATCCAGATCAGTCAAACGTGGCATGGTTTTAGCCAACCCCAACTGACCACTGTAGCAGGGTCCATGCTCACAGGCACCAGTCAGCTTCTGATTGTCAGTATCTGGGATACCAAAACCTCAAAACGGTAGTCAATAGCAGAATAATCTGTTTGAAATTAGCAGAGAAGACTTGGTAAGTTTTTCACTCATATACTCAACTATGCTGCTCAACCTATACCATGTTTGGCAGCACAGCATGACATGAACTTTGTGTTAGTGTTTTGAAAAACATGAGTCGTAAAGAATGCAAAAAGCCACTGACCTTCACTTAACTGTCTTTGCGTCAGATACTACAAGGCACTTTTAGAGCCCCAAGCATTCGCAGGAGACAGCTGTGTTGCTTTTATTTATTTATGTTTTCTTAAGGCACTGAGAACCATAAGCATCCTGGATAGCCAGCTCTATGTTTTCTCATTTATTCTTTACAATTCCTCCACAGGGTGGACCAGCAGAGCTCAGAGGTTCCCAGTGATCAGTCTGCCCAGCAGCATCAAACACAGCTGGACTCCATATTTATGGTCTGTACATGTACAACTGCTACAATACTACAATTCTTTTCTGTTCACTCATCTCCATGCTGGGTGTGTGGATTGTGTTGTAGTTTAGGAGATAGAGCCAGTTGCCTAGTTGTCTGCAGTAGTGGAGATGAGGTGAAGAAAATTGTATGAACAACCAGGCATGACCTATAGAGCAACACACATGCAGCACACACCTCATTGAATGGTTTTACTTCATTTTTACTACTTTCTACATTGCAGATATATACTGAAGACATCAAATACAGTGTCTTGAAAAGTATTCGACCCCCTTGAACTTTTCCACATTTTGTCACATTACAGCCACAAACATGAATCACTTTTATTGGAATTCCACGTGAAAGACCAACACAAAGTGGTGTACACGTGAGAAGTGGAACGAAAATCATACATGATTCCAAACATTTTTTTACAAATAAATAACTGAAAAGTGGGGTGTGTGTAATTATTCAGCCCCCTGAGTCAATACTTTGTAGAACAAGCTTTTGTTGCAATTACAGCTGCCAGTCTTTTAGGGTATGTCTCCAGCTTTGCACATCTAGAGACTGAAATCCTTGCCCATTCTTCTTTGCAAAACAGCTCCAACTCATTCAGATTAGATGGACAGCGTTTGTGAACAGCAGTTTTCAGATCTTGCCACAGATTCTCGATTGGATTTAGATCTGGACTTTGACTGGGCCATTCTAACACATGGATGTGTTTTGTTTTAAACCATTCCATTGTTGCCCTGGCTTTATGTTTAGGGTCGTTGTCCTGCTGGAAGGTGAACCTCCGCCCCAGCCTCAAGTCTTTTGCAGACTCCAAGAGGTTTTCTTCTAAGATTGCCCTGTATTTGGCTCCATCCATCTTCCCATCAACTCTGACCAGCTTCCCTGTCCCTGCTGAAGAGAAGCACCCCCAGTTGTTAACAATGGCTTTCTTCTTGCCACTCTTCCATAAAGGCCAACTTTGTGCAGTGCACGACTAATAGTTGTCCTATGGACAGATTCCCCCACCTGAGCTGTAGATCTCTGCAGCCCGTCCAGAGTCACCATGGGCCTCTTGGCTGCATTTCAGATCAGCGCTCTCCTTGTTCGGCCTGTGAGTTTAGGTGGACGGCCTTGTCTTGGTAGGTTTACAGTCGTGCCATACTCCTTCCATTTCCGAATAGTCGCTTGAACAGTGCTCTGTGGGATGTTCAAGGCTTGGGAAATCTTTTTGTAGCCTAAGCCTGCTTTAAATTTCTCGATAACTTAATCCCTGACCTGTCTGGTGTATTCTTTGGACTTCATGGTGTTGTTGCTCCCAATATTCTCTTGGACAACCTCTGAGGCCGTCACAGAGCAGCTGTATTTGTACTGACATTAGATTACACACAGTAATCACTCTATTTAGTCATTAGCACTCATCAGGCAATGTCTATGGGCAACTGACTGCACTCAGACCAAAGGGGGCTGAATAATTACGCACACCCCACTTTGCAGTTATTTATTTGTAAAAAATATTTGGAATCATGTATGATTTTCGTTCCACTTCTCACGTGTACACCACTTTGTGTTGGTCTTTCACGTGGAATTCCAATAAAATTGATTCATTTTTGTGGCTGTAATGTGACAAAATGTGGGAAAGTTCAAGGGGGCCGAATATTTTTGCAAGCCACTGTATATGAAGAAAGATGTCAAAGTATCCACCCTTTGGCACTATAAACCCTTGGTCTTTTCTCAATGAGCTTCAGTCACCTGTGTAAGGTTTTCACTTACACTTGTTTCTTGTCATGGTTCATTTGTGGAATTTCTTGCCTTCTTAATGGGGTTGAGACCATCAGTTGTGCTATGTAGAAGCTTAGGCTGTCAGGTATTGTTCCAACCTATTTGAAAACTGTTAGCTGATTAGTTCTTGCCATAATATGAATTCTAAGTATAGAGAACAACAGTCCATCATTACTTTAAGAACTGACACTTTGAATGTGTCCCCAAGTGCAGTTGCAAAAATTATCAAGCGCTACAACAAGACTGGCTCACATGAGGACCGTCCCAGGAAAGGAAGACCGAGTCACCTCTGCTGCTGAGGATAAATTCATCAGTCACCAGCCTCAGAAACTTTCAGAACTTTTTTCCATAATAAATGAAATCATCTGTATAGATTTACTTTGGTTATTAGAAGTTTCGTAGTTCCCAGGCTTGTCAGGTCTTTGGTATATCTTTTCCACTCACCTTTTGCTTCTGAAGTGGTTGGTCAGGACAAGAGATGGCACCTTTATACCTGTATGCAAAAAAAAAAACACTGCACCCAAAATATGTCATAGTTGAGCAATACTGATCAATCTAATAAACTTAAATCTACACCATCCTCCGTGTTCTGGTATTCTAAACAGTGATTTGCAGAAATACTAAACAACCTAAATAATAGGGTTGCCAACTCCCAGCAAAAAAAATAGGGAACCACCTCCCCACCCGCCGCCTGATGATGCTTAATCAATGTAATCGACTTTTTTTTTAATGCACGTGTTTAAAAAAAAAAAAAAAAAAATGCACAGAAATCAATTATTTTCCTACAATAATTAAATAGATTCAACATCTTTCTTCAACAAAATTGCAGACTGCACAGATGGTACCTTCTGGTAGTTGCACGTGAGTGAGTGTGTGTGTGAATGGGGGGTGCGGTTGTGTGACTTCCTGCTGATCACAAAAGGGTCACCTCCCTTACGATGTATATGGCTCAATTACTGTAACGGTCTACTATACACAAACACAGGTGAGGTCATAAATGGCAAGAAGTAAACATCCTCACTACATAAGAACAGAAACCGAACCTTCACATAGGATGTGCCTGTAGTTAAACACTATAGCTAATTTCAACCTAACACCGGTAACTGCCAAATTTATTTGCCATTAAAACAGAAGGATGGTATCTCCATGAAACCTCTCTTGACATGTCTAGATGATATTAAAGTTTGGTTGGCTTTAAACCTTTTAAATAACCTTTTTATAAAAAGAAAACAGAGGTGTTGGTGTTTGGACCCAGTGGTCCCTGTGAGCCTTCCTCTGTTGATTTGGGACCCTTGGAAGTTTATTTTAAACCTGTTGTTTCTGACCTAGGTTTTAAGTTGGACAATGGTGGGGTTTTTTTTTTTTGGTTTTTTTTTTTTTTAAATTGGCCAGCCAAATTAGAGCAGTGAAGTCCAGCTTTTATCATTTAAAGCGACTGGCAAGAGTGAAATCTTTCTAGGCAGCACCTCGAAACAGTGATCCATGCATTTATTTCATTTATTTCTTTAATCAGTTTTCCATTTGACGTTTATTCAGCAGTGTGAAAACTTTAGAACTTTTAATCTCAGCCAAACTGGTTTACTCACAAATAAATAAAACACTGAAAAAAGCCAAACAATAACATTTTTAAGTTATATAAATGACCTATATTTATCATGTTTAACCTGAGTAGCAAAAAATGGGGTTTTAAAACGATGTGCCGGTAGCTCGCTGTTTTCGCTGGCTTTAGTGAGCTGGCTAGCTATGGAGCTCGTGGGTAACAGACGTCTCCAAGACATTGGGAGCACTTTTGCAAGTATGTGATGTCTTGATAAACCGAGCAGATATTTGAAGTTTACACAGCTACATTCTCGCCTGAAAATATGTTAAAAATGTAATTTGTGATCCAGAAAGAATAAGAGTAATATTAAAACTAAGTAGCTGCCGCCATTGTTGGAAACTGCAATTGGCTGGGCCGCGCTATGAATTCTGAGATATGGTGGGTCATGAAGGATACACCCTACCCATCTTTCAAATCTGGGGAAAAGGAGGAAGCATTTGTCAACCGCATTTGGAGGAGTCTACAAATTTGGCCAGCCGCGTCGCTGTGACGTAATCGGCCTACAAATGCGGCCTCAGGAGGATGCAGCCCATGAATTTGGAACCCCCCCATCACTCTCTTAGGTCAGCTGACCAGCTGCTCCTGGAAGTACCGAAATCCAGAAGGAAGCTTGGAGGGGACAGGGCCTTTTCTATCGTGGCTCCTAAATTATGGAATAACTTGCCCTTGCACAATAGAGAGACCCCTTCACGCTCCACTTTTAAAACACATCTTAAAACAAATTTTTATTCTTTAGCTTTTGACCTCATTGAGACTCGTAATTAAATTAGTTATTTTATTAATTATTTTGCTTTTTCTCTTATTTGGCTTTGATTTAGATAAACCATATCCTAGTCATGAGAGATTAGGGATGGGTATCGTTTAGGTTTTATCCAAACCGGTACTTTTGAAACGGTGCCAGTGCTTAAACGGTGCTTGAACTCTTTAAAGCCGGTCGGAGTGGGCACGCTCTGTTTTGCGTAACTATTTTTAAATCCCGGTAGCACTGCAACCACGTAAGCTAGTGCAATTTTTTTTGAATATGAAACCAGAGGAGTTGTACTTACATCTTATGCCATCAGCTTGTCCTAGGTCACAGTTTCCTTCCACACATAGCTTTGCAAAAACTGCATAAAAAGTACTTGCAGCAACAAAAACATAATATTCCAGAAACACGCTTTGCTGATCCGATTAGTTCTTCTTAACACTTCCTACGTCCATCAGCGCGAACTATCGCATGTCCGCCATGACCTGCCCAAAACCGGAAGTGATGTCATTTTGCGGAAATGTAGTTTTTTACCATCAGGGCCTTATGAGCCTATACTGGTCTTTTTAAAAGTTATGTTTGACTTTATGACTTTCTGTGTCGTTTCTGGGATGCTTAAGACTCATATTGCACTGCTGGAAATAGTTCATTTTGATGCATATGCTGTTTTTTTGCAAATTTGCATTATAATATTTATTTTCGTTTGTCCTGCAGTATATAAAAAAACATGTATTTCAAAAATAAAACTATGAAGACACTTGAAATAAATTTCCTGTGATGGGAAACTATTTTGTGCAACTTTTTTGTATTTACAGTTTTGAGGGTTAAGCCTCTTAAATTTCTCTAACTAGAAATATATGTTAAAAAAACAAAAATGATTTTCAAATTTTTTTTGTAGTTTATTGCAATTTTTTTTGCAATGTATGTAATTACTATGCACTTAATGCATACATATTATTAAAATTTGGACTATAATGGTTATATTGATGTATATCAACTTGAAATGCTCCCAAAAATGGCTCCACAACATGTAAAAATATAATATAAGCTCTGGCGGCCTTGGTTCTATGGTAGGTCTTAAAGGGTTAAAGAATGAAGAACACAAACTTTGTCCAAAAACCTATTATGTTTTTACTTTTAGCAGTCTCCTTTTTTTCCGCAAAATGATAACTAAGTTAGCCTTTTCTATTGATACAACATACCTCCTTTGTTTGGAACCGGTGCTTAAAAAATGGAAAACACAAACTTTGTCCTAAAACCTCTCATGTTTAATTGTTTTTTTTTTTTGTTTGTTTTTTTTTGTAAAAATATAACATTGTTAGCCTTTTCTGCAGCTATAGGGCATATATGGTATCACTCTTGGCTGGAAGCAGTGCTTAAACAAAAACACAAACTTTGTCCAAAAACCTCTCATGTTTAGCTTTTTCCTCTTTTTCTTTGGTCATTTTAGCCTTTTTGGCCAGGGTGAAGGGAGTATCTGCCATCAAACAAGAAGACAGCCGCATGTAACTACGACTGTGTTTGCTAGTTCACCTTACATGCATTAATTTAATAACATGGTGTGGTGAGAATAAGGCACGGCGGGTCCAGGGATCAGTGTTTAAAGCCATTTTATTTCCATCACCTCACACCACAACCACCCAACCCCTGAGTCCTCGTGTTTTTAACTTGGCGGACGTGATTAAGGATGCCGTGCAGGTGCGTCCGCCCTCCCTACACGGCACCGCCGGCCACGCCCCACCACATACCCCCATCGCCCGACTGAGGCCGGGGAGCCATCCGGCCGAACCTACTCACCCCCCACCGCAAGCGGGAGAGGGGATCAGCCCGGACCGTCGGCACCCCCGGACCCTGGCCTAGCGAGAGGGAGGTGTCTGTTCTGGTGGCCGCCCACTCATCCAGCGGCGCCGGTCATGAGGTGGGTCCGGGGGTCGCCCACGTATCCAATGGCAGCCCCGGAGCTGGACCGGAGGCGCAGCCGGCGTGACATTGAGCCGGGGCTCATGGGCGGCTGAGCAGGCGTCCAGCACGCCGGACCACACCACACGCCGGCCTCTGGTGGAGGCGAGGCCGCTCTGCTCCGCCCGCCGACCTCGGGCTTCGGTGACGCGGACTCCCCTAGCACGGGCACCTCCGACATATCCCGCGGCTCCTCGGGCACCGCCTCCGCGGCTGCAGCTGTTGCTGCCGCCTCTCCTTCCAACCGGCGCAGACCCTCGCCCGCCTCGTCCTCCGCCTCCGATTGGAGCGGCTCCTCCACCGCTCCCGGCAGGAGCAGCCCTTCACCCGGCTGTTCCTCCTCCTCCGGCAGGCTCGGACCCCCGCGTGACTCGTCCACCACCTCCAGCTGCCGAGGTGCCCCACACAGCTCCTCCACCGCTTTCCCACAGTCAGTATACCCCGGTGGGGGTGGCGGCGTCGAGGTCGCCCAGGCCTGGAGCATCGCGGCCAGCTCTGCCATCTTCCCCAGGTGGCGTTCGCTCTCCTTCCGCAGCTCTTCCTGTTGGCGACGCACCTCCGCCGCCTGCTCCCGCTGGGTGGCCGCCATTTCGGCCACCATCTCGGCCAGCTCTTCCCTTCCCTGGCTCTGGTAAGTACCCGCCATGCCGCCTCCTGGGTTTCGGCACCAGTGTGGTGAGAATAAGACACGGCGGGTCCATGGATCAGTGTTTAAAGCCATTTTATTTCCATCACCTCACACCACAACCACCCAACCTCGTGTTTTTAACTTGGCGGACGTGATTAAGGATGCCGTGCAGGTGCGTCCGCCCTCCCTGCATGGCACCGCCGGCCACGCCCCACCACACATGGTTAGCCTACTCAACATAAATTACAAACAAACAACATTAAGCTACTCACCCAGAGAAGAATGGCTGCTGCTGCCATCATCATCCGTCATCATTTCTGCTACACTGGCAGGTAGCAGAAGGTTCTTGGGGGATATCAGTACCCATCCCTATGAGAGATGGCATCCAACTTCACACTGTGAAGCTGGCATATAGAAATATACTATTTTTTATTTTTCTGTTAGGGCTCTGTATTTTTTTTTCTTTGGTTAGTTGTGAGTATTGCATGTTGTTTCTAGTTCTTGCACTGCACTGCAGTGATCGAAAGATGTTTTGCCGAATGTTTGCACTGGACATTAATGGGAAAAATGCAGCAGAGGTGAACCAACACACAACAATGACAACCTATGGATATCATAAACTATCCCTTAATTGTGTTGCTATAAGCTCAGGCTGAAAGGGGATTTCCTGTGATGCACTGAGCTTTTGTTCTTCACTGCCTTCTTTTTAATCCACAGGTGTTTCTCTACCTATGCCATCTCATTTAACTTAATTTAATCCTGCATTCTGTTCTAGCTTCTGGAGGAAAACATCATCACCTTTGTGAAGAATGAGCTGGGCAAGATCCAGAAGGTTCTGAGTCCGGATTATACGGAAGCCTTAGAGAGTCAGAGGGAAGATGAAGGTGATGAGCAGAAGTCGAGCAGAAAGGCATTTGTTGAGATCACAATGTACTTCCTGAGGAAAATGAAATATAAGAAGCTGGCTGATCATCTACAGAGCCGTAAGAAGATTCCTTTATTTAAGTGTGTGTGTGTGTGTGTGTGTGTGTGTATTTTTTTTTCTTTTTAATCTATTGTTTCTTTCAGGAACTTGCACTAGGGATTACAAGTGGAGCCAGCATGAAATTAAATCTAATCTGCAGAAGAAGTTCCAGTGTGTGTTTGAGGGGATCGCTAAAGCAGGAAACCCAACCCTTCTGAATGAGATCTACACAGAGCTCTACATCACAGAGGGAGGGACTGCAGAGGTCAATGATGAGCATGAGGTCAGACAGATTGAAACAGCATCCAGGAAACCAGACAGACCAGAAACAACAGTCAGACAAGAGGACATCTTTAAACCTTCATCTGGAAGAGTTACACCAATCAGAACAGTGCTGACAAAGGGTGTGGCTGGCATTGGGAAAACAGTCTTAACACAGAAATACGCCCTCGACTGGGCTGAAGGCAAAGCCAACCAGGACATCCAGTTTATATTTCCATTCACTTTCAGAGAGCTGAATGTGCTGAAAGAGGAAAAGTTTAGCTTGGTGGAACTTGTTCATTACTACTTTACTGAAACCAAAGAAGCAGGAATTTGGAGGTTTGAAGACTTCCAGGTTGTGTTCATCTTTGATGGTTTGGATGAGTGTCGACTTCCTTTGGACTTCAACAACACAGCAACCCTGACTGATATTACAGAGTACACTTCAGTAAATGTTCTGCTTGTAAATCTCATCAGGGGGAACCTTTTTTCCTCTGCTCGCATCTGGATAACCACACGACCTGCAGCAGCCCATCTCATCCCTCCACAATGTGTTGATATGGTGACAGATGTCATGGGGTTCACTGATCAACAGAAGGAGGAGTACTTTAAGAAGAGATTTAGAGATAGGAAGCAGAGAAAAAGGATCATCTCCCACATCAAGACATCACGAAGTCTCCACATCATGTGCCACATCCCAGTCTTCTGCTGGATCACTGCTACAGTTCTGGAGGATGTGCTGAAAACCGGAGAGGGAGAACGGTTGCCCAAGACCCTGACTGAGATGTACATCCACTTCCTGGTGGTTCAGACCAAAGTGACGAAGGTCAAGTATGATGGAGGAGCTGAGACAGATCCACACTGGACTCCAGAGAACAGGAAGATGATTGATTCTCTGGGAAAACTGGCTTTTGATCAGCTGCAGAAAGGAAAGCTGATCTTCTATGAATCAGACCTGACGGAGTGTGGCATCGATATCAAAGCAGCCTCAGTGTACTCGGGAGTGTTCACACAAGTATTTAAAGAGGAAAGAGGGCTGTATCAAGACAAGGTGTTTTGCTTCATTCATTTAAGTGTTCAGGAGTTTCTGGCTGCTCTTCATGTCCATCTGACCTTTATCAATTCTGGAATAAATCTACTGGAAAAACAACAAACAACCTCCCAGACGTCTGAAACAAGCGAGCCTACATTCTTCTACCAGAGTGCTGTGGGCAAGGCCTTACAGAGTCCAAATGGACACCTGGACTTGTTCCTGCGCTTCCTCGTGGGTTTTTCACTCCAGACCAACCAAAGTCTCCTGCGAGGCCTGCTGATACAGACAGAAAACAGCTCACAGACCAATCAGGAAACAGTTCAGTACATCAAGAAGATGATCAATGAGAATCTGTCTGCAGAGAAAAGCATCAATCTGTTCCACTGTCTGAATGAACTGAATGATAGTTCTCTAGTGGAGGAGATCCAACAGTGCCTGAGTTCAGGACTTCTCTCCACAGATGAGCTGTCTCCTGCTCAGTGGTCAGCTCTGGTCTTCATCTTACTGTCATCCGAAAAAGATCTGGATGAATTTGACTTAAAGAAATTCTCAGCCTCTGAGGAGGCTCTTCTAAGGCTGCTGCCAGTGGTCAAAGCCTCCAACAAAGCTGTGTAAGTAAATATCCTCTTTTTATTTCTAAAATGTTAAAGCTATTTAAGAAGAAAGTCATGCAAATCAAAATCTAATCCTGTTAAAAATGTCAAATTTTTGAATATAATGATGTAATCACAGTCAAGTAAGTTTTAGTTCTAGTGTTTCATAACAGTAGAAAGTGCAAGTACTCCATATGACCCACCCAGGCTGATGAACAAAATCATATTTGTTTTTCTATTTAAAGGTTCCTGTTGCTGGATATAAGAAAAAATGTACTGATTCATGAAAAAAAAAATCTATTTATCCAGCTACTCATTATACAATACATTCATTTTGTCCCTGTCATCAAGAAATGTTATCAATAGTGCTCCTGGAGAAATATTTTTTTTTATCTTTTTCCAGACCACTTTGGTACACTTCCTTCAGATTAGTTCAGTTGTCAAGACCAAGCACCTCCATAAGCCATTTTACCAAAATAAGAACAGGTCTGAACACTCAGCCCCCTGTGCCTCAGGTTTTAAATTCACACACTTGACTTTAAGACATTCATGTAGTTTAACTTTATTGGTTTGTATCTTCTGTCTTCATGAGTAGACACAGCTGGATATCATCTGCATAACAATAAAAATGTATCTTATGTTTTTTTTTTTAATAATACTGCCGAAGGAAGGCATGGATAATGTAAATAGAACTGATCCCATCACAGAACATGTGGAACTCAATGTGAAGAAGACTCCCAATTCACATTAACAAATCTGAGTTTATTAGATAGATGTGATTCAAACCCCTTCAGCGCAGGACCGTCCAATACCTATGGCATATTCGAATTTCTATAGTGAAATATCACAGCGCTGGGGTTGAACGCGACAAGAATAAAGGTGAGTCTACAGTCAGAGTTCATAAAAAGACCATTTGTAACCTTTAGACAAACCATTCTTATAAAGATGATCAGTTTAACTGCTCTTTTAAATATAAACGAAAGGTTCGAGATTGTCCCAGAATTAGCCTAGACAGGTGGGACGAGTAAAAGGTTTTTCAGCAATGGTTCAGTTGTGGAAATCTTAAAGGCCTCTGGTACATTATCCATCGATGCAGGTTAATTGATCATTTTTAAGATTTGGTTAAATTTTGTCGAGTCTTCTAGGAATGGTGTCTATGTACATCTTGATGGCAGTTGGTATGTGATTATATTATACCAAGAAAATTCAGTCATACAATAACAATATTTGCCTACGTTTCACGCAACTCAACAGCTGAATTGTAACGCAAAGTCCACCCTGAAACTGTTGCAAGGATACAGACTAAACATAATATCACAGACTTCAACCATGTTTCCCTCTCGTTCCACCTGATTGGATACACATCATTTGTTGACTGTCCTACACGAGAAAATAAAACCCTTAATCTGCAGTATGCCAATGTCAGTAAAGCTGACAATGTTACTACCTTGCCGCCACTTTGTAGAACAGAGTACATCAACTTCTGTGGAGACACAATTGTACCAACAAAGAGTGTATGCTGTTTCCACAACAACAAACCGTGGAACACAAGTAACATATAGACAAATCCTCAACCAGAAAAGGTCACTTTTAGAGATGGTGACAAAGATTGGTTCAAACAGGTGCAACATCAGCTGGTGAAGAGATTAAAAATAGCAAAAGTGGAATACAAAAAAACATTGAATGGAATCTACAATACAGCAGCATCCGTGAGGTGTGGAGAGGATTCTATATCACCTCTGACTCCGTGGCCACACCCACTTCCACAAGTGTGCTTCTCCACCACAGCTTCCCCTACTCGCATCTTGCGAGTAGAAAAGTATTTCTTTGTGCCCCCCTTTTCCCTGTTAATGCCCTACCTGGCCCCCTGGCAAAACTTTGCTAGACCCGCCCCTGCACAGTTACCAGCTGTCAGCTACTTAGAAAAGGATCCTGGTGTTATTTGTCTCTCAGAAACAGTTCATAACTTGCCTTCAACTCATTCATGTCACCTAAAAGGTAAACCTGTTTCATCTTCATGTTTCACTCACACCACATATCCAAACCTATATCATGGCCATCAGCTTACAGCTGTGGCTCCAGCAAACATCAGCTGATACTAGAAAGTAATATTAAATAAATTCTAACAACAGCTGATCAAGCTTAAACATGCTGCTGTTGTTTAATGCAACCTCTGCTGGTTTCCTGTTTCTGGCGCAAAGTGGGCGACAAACAAACAAGTACCCTCAGCTTTGGGGAAGTAGCAACAGGAGAGGGAGGGGGAGAGAATGAGAGAAGAAGAAACAGCTGCAGCGTAAAGATGCAGAATAACTCCAGCTTTGTGTCTTTTTCCATTTTAGCTGAAGTACAGGACAAAGTGCGTTCCTTTTCACCTCAATACGAAACGTGGAATATTTTCTCTGAATACGAGACGATTCCGTTTTTTACCGGATGGTAACTCTAATAACTAAACCTTATGAATGAAATAAAGTTCACTATCAGTAACATCATAGCACCCACCCAGCCGTTGGCTGTATAAAAACTCCGTCATGCTATCTAGTACGCAGTACGTGTTGTTGTAACTGACGTTAAAAATTCAGCACAATGAAAGTAAACTACACCTAAACTTAGTTTATATCTGACCCAGATAGACTGCAGGTCATAACTTCTTACTTGAAGTTCAGCTCATCTGACAGCAACCGCCTCGGGTCTCTCCTCCTCCTGCCTCCCCTTTCCCTCATCCACCTGCAAGCTTCTGTGAAAGCTCCGCCACAGCCACCACCAAGAGTTATTTTTACACATCAGCCAGCATCTGGCCAATCCCCACCACCTTTAATTGTTTATAGTATTAAATTCTGTTCTTTTGGATTCTTTAGGGCCAAGAAAGACACAACTCAAAAGTGTTCTTTTTACTTTAAAAAAATTATCTTTATTTTACATACCCGGGATATGGAGACCTGAACACAAAACACACAACCTCAGGTTTGAAGTACAAACGGAAGCCTAGGTATTTATATACTTGCTCTGGAGTCTGGGCCTCTCTTATATAAACCAATATAATCAGCATATAAGCATTTCATTTCAATTCAATTCAATTTTCTTTATATAGCGCCAAATCACAACAAAAGTCGCCTCAAGGCGCTTCATAGATACAGAGAAAAACCCAACAATCATATGACCCCCTATGAGCAAGCACTTTGGCAACAGTGGGAATGAAAAACTCCCTTTTAACAGGAAGAAACCTCCAGCAGAACCAGGCTCAGGGAGGGGCGGCCATCTGCTGCGACCGGTTGGGGTGAGAGAAGGAAGACAGGAAAAAGACATGCTGTGGAAGAGAGACAGAGGTTAATAACAGATATGATTCAATGCAGAGAGGTCTGTTAATACATAGTGAGTGAGAAAGGTGACTGGAAAAGGAAAAACTCAATGCATCATGGGAATCCCCCGGCAGCCTATGTCTATTGCAGCATAACTAAGGGAGGATTCAGGGTCACCTGGTCCAGCCCTAACTATATGCTTTAGCAAAAAGGAAAGTTTTAAGCCTAATCTTGAAAGTAGAGATAGTGTCTGTCTCCTGAATCCAAACTGGAAGCTGGTTCCATAGAAGAGGGGCCTAAAAACTGAAGGCTCTCCCTCCCATTCTACTTTTAAATACTCTAGGAACAACAAGTAGGCCTGCAGAGCGAGAGTGAAGTGCTCTAATAGGGTGATATGGTACTACAAGGTCATTAAGATAAGATGGGGCCTGATTATTTAAGACCTTGTATGTGAGGAGCAGGATTTTGAATTCAATTCTGGATTTAACAGGAAGC
This sequence comes from Astatotilapia calliptera, assembly GCF_964374335.1. NCBI lineage: Eukaryota > Metazoa > Chordata > Actinopteri > Cichliformes > Cichlidae > Astatotilapia > Astatotilapia calliptera. Next base: position 18,074,734 of record NC_137443.1, read on the forward strand.
CAAGGAAGGGAAGCCAAAACCGGAGAAATATGCTCTCTCTTTCTAGTCCCTGTCAGTACTCTTGCTGCAGCATTTTGGATTAGCTGAAGGCTTTTCAGTGAGTATTTTGGACATCCTGATAATAATGAATTACAGTAGTCCAGCCTGGAAGTAATAAATGCATGAACTAGTTTTTCAGCGACACTCTGAGACAGGATATTTCTAACTTTAGAGATGTTGCGCAAATGGAAGAAAGCAGTCTTACATATTTGTTTAATATGTGCATTGAAGGACATGTCCTGGTCAAAAATGACTCCAAGGTTCCTCACAGCGTTACTGGAGGCCAAGGTAATGCCATCCAGAGTAAGAATCTGGTTAGATCTGATATTTCTAAGATTATCAGGGCCGAGTACAATAACCTCAGTTTTATCTGAATTAAGAAGCAGAAAGTTAGCGGCCATCCAGGTCTTTATGTCTTTAAGACATTCCTGCAGTTTAACTAATTGGTGTGTGTTATCTGGCTTCATGGACAGATAGAGCTGGGTGTCATCTGCATAGCAGTGAAAATGTTTGCTATGTCTTCTAATGATACTGCCTAGGGGAAGCATGTATAATGTAAACAGAATTGGTCCTAGCACTGAACCCTGTGGAACTCCATAATTAACCTCAGTGTGTGAAGAGGACTCTCCATTTACATGAACAAATTGGAGTCTATTAGATAGATATGATACAAACCACTGCAGTGCAGTACCTGTAATACATGTTCTAATCGCTCTAATAGGATATTATGGTCGACAGTATCAAATGCTGCACTAAGGTCTAGCAGGACAAGCACAGAGATGAGTCCACTGTCAGAGGCCATAAGAAGATCATTTGTAACCTTGACTAAAGCTGTTTCTGTGCTGTGATGAGCTCTGAAACCTGACTGAAACTCTTCAAATAAACCATTCCTCTGCAGATGATCTGTTAGCTGTTTGACAACTACTCTTTCAAAGATTTTTGATATGAAAGGAAGGTTGGAGATTGGCCTATAATTAGCTAAGACTGCTGGGTATGGAGATGGCTTTTTGAGTAAAGGTTTAACTACAGCTAGCTTGAAGGCCTGTGGTACATAGCCGATCGTTAGAGATAGGTTGATCATATTTAAGATCGAAGAATTAATTAATGGCAGGACTTCTTTGAGCAGTTTTGTAGGAATAGGGTCTAAAAGACACGTTGATGGTTTGGAGGAAGTAATTATTGAAGTTAACTCAGAAAGATCAATTGGAGAAAAAGAGTCTAACTTAACATCAATGGTACTAAGAGTAGCTGTAGATAATATTACATCTGTGGGATGATTACTGGTAATTTTTTCTCTAATGATAAAAATTTTATTTGTGAAGAAGTTCATGAAGTCATTACTAGTTAACGTTAAAGGGATTGTTGGCTCAAAAGAGCTCTGACTTTTTGTCAGCCTGGCTACAGTGCTGAAGAGAAACCTGGGGTTCTTATTTTCTTCAATCAGTGATGAATAGTAAGATGTTCTGGCTTTGCGGAGGGCTTTCTTATAAAGCAGCAAACTATTTCTCCAGGCTAAATGATGATCCTCTAAATTTGTGACACGCCATTTCCTCTCCAGATTACGAGTCATCTGCTTTAGGGTACGTGTTTGAGAATTATACCACGGAGTCAGGTACTTCTGATTAGAGACCTTAGTTTTCACAGGAGCTACAGTATCCAGAGTCGTACGTAGTGAGGAGGTGAAATTATTAACAAGATAATCGACTTCTGTTGAGGTAGCGTTCAGATAGCTGCTCTGCTCTATGTTGGTACAGGGCATTGAAGATGATAACAGTGGGTGGATTATAGTCTTAAACTTAGTTACAGCGCTTTCAGAAAGACATCTACTTTGATAAAGTCTACTCTCCACCGCTGTGTAATCAATTATTGTAAATGTAAATGTTATCAGGAAATGATCAGACAGGAGAGGGTTTTCAGGAAACACTGTTAAATGTTCAGTTTCTATGCCATATGTTAAAACAAGATCTAGAGTGTGATTAAAGTGGTGGGTGGGTTCTTTTACATTTTGAGAGAAACCAATTGAGTCTAATAACAGATTAAATGCCATGTTGAGGCTGTCATTTTTAGCATCTACATGGATGTTAAAATCACCCACAATAATTATTTCATCTGAGCTCAGAACTAAATTAGATATAAAGTCTGAGAAATCAGACAGAAACTCTGTGTAAGGCCCAGGTGGACGATAGATGATAACAAGTAAGACTGGTTTCTGAGTTTCACAGCTGGGGTGGACAATGTTAAGCATCAGGCTTTCAAATGAATTAAAAGTCTGTCTTGGTCTTTCATTAATTGATAGGCTGGTGTGAAAAATTGCTGCCACACCGCCCCCTCGGCCTGTGCTTCGAGATTTCTGGTAGTTAGAATGACTCGGGGGTGTTGATTCATTTAAACTAACATAATCATCCTGCTGCAACCAGGTTTCTGTAAGGCAGAGTAAATCAATTTGTTGATCAATTATTAAGTCATGTACTAACAGAGACTTGGAGGAGAGAGACCTAATATTTAATAATCCACATTTCGCTGTTTTACTCTTTGGTTCAGATGTGGATACTTTATTGTTCTTTCTTTGTAATAGTTTATGTTTAAGTTGTTTGTTGCTGGTTTTTAGTTTGTTTTTTGTCTGTTTGGGAGCTGACACAGTCTCTATGGAGATGGGTTTTTTTTGGGGGGGGGGGTAGCAGGAGGAGAGAAGCTGCAGAGAGGCGTGTAGGACTGCAACTCTGCTTCCTGGTCCCAACTCTGGATAGTCATATTTTGGGGGGTTTAATAAATTTGTCCATATTTCTAGAAATGAGAGCTGCTCCATCCAAATTGGGATGGATGCCGTCTCTCCTAACAAGTCCAGGTTTCCTCCAGAAGGTTTGCCAATTATCTATGAAGCCCACATCGTTTCTGGGACACCACTCAGACAGCCAGCAATTTAAGGAGAACATGCGGCTAAACATGTCACTCCTGGTCTGATTGGGGAGGGGACCAGAGAAAACTACAGAGTCCGACATTGTTTTGAAGTCAGTCACAACATTTAAGATTATATATTTATTACCTAACAATACCGTTACAAAAACAACAAATCACCATCACCGGTATGCCTGATGGCCAATCCAGCTATGGGCGTGCCATCAGTTAACCCTCCTCGTGCCAGCTGTGGCACGCGTGCCCAGGGTTGCCGACCCCTGTTCTACACTGACTGAGACTGATGTCAAAGACAAACTTGATCTCAGAGAGTGTGTGTACAAACAACACAATGAAGTGAATGATGCTCTTCCCTTACATCCTTCACCTCTACATGTACACATCCTCACCCTTTCTCCATTCCTTTCGACATTTTATGCAGCAGACTTGAAATACAGTGGCATTTTCATTTGAGTCGTGCCACATGCAGAAATACTCAGATGACAGTGGCATTGTGGCATGTATGAGGAATGGACAGGAAACTGAATATAGGAATATTGTATAAATCTTTATCGATTGGAGTCAGTTGGGGGACCTTGGTCTTTGTCTGTGTTGGTTTTCCTAGTGGTGCAGGAGTTGGTGACCGTTGTGTTGCTCTGTCCTGTTTTGTCCACAGCTCTGAAATTGCTCTGTTATACATGTACTCATGTGAATAATAAGAATAATAATGAATAAAATAAATAAATAAACATGTGCCTTTAATACATTTAGATGTCTTTAACAGTGCATTAAAAGTATGATTCTGAGTCGAAAAGCTGATTTTTTTTTTTTTTTTTTTTATTTGTTTTTTAAGAAAAAGAAAGGAAACGGGGGGGGGGGGGGCAACTTTGTTTTATTGAGCTTTTTATTGAGCTTGTTTAACTTTGCTCAAGGCTAGAATTTAAAGGTTTTTGGTTAACCATGAATTTTAGAGCACAACGACACACACACACACACATGAAAGACAGAGAACAATTCTTGACATATTTTAATGATAAGTGTTTTTTCTTTTTTCAGACTGAGTGGCTGTAACCTCTTGGAAAGAAGCTGTGAAGTTATGTCCTCAGTTGTCAACTTCCACTCCTCTACTCTGAAAGAGCTGGACCTGAGTAACAATGACCTACAGGATTCAGGAATGAAGCTTCTGTCTGCAGGACTGGATAGTTCTCAATGTACACTAGAAACCCTCAGGTCAGAATTCAGAATTTTTCACAGATTGTTTATAATGTTACTTGGATTTTTTTCACAACTAACCCTTATAGAATTGTTTAGTGACCTATTGGCAGTTAAAGTTACATTTGGTGTTTTTGTCATTCTTTTCACTGCTTTTTGTTAACAGAGCAAGGAATTTTCAATATGGCATTTCTAAATATACTAGTGTTGTTTAAAAAGCACAGATTATTTATATTTGCACGTACTATTATTTCAGAAAAAAAATATTATGATCAACATTATTTCCCCCAAAAGAAATCAGTGTAGACTTGAGGAAAAATAATTGATATTCACAAATCAGGAGATGTATATACAAAGTTATCACAGCATTTCAAAGTCTCAAGAACCGAGACCACATGCTAGACCATAACAGATTTTGCTCTGTGTTAGCGTAAGGAGGGTGAAGAATTCTTCTGTGACTTTTAATCACCATCTAAACAGCCTCAGCTTTGGAGTGTTTGTCTAATTCAGCTCCAGGTGAACACACCTGGTTAAATTCTTTCCATTTCTCATTCACCTTTTGTTTATGAAGGCACCTTTCAAAACTGAACTAAACACTATATCTAATATAATATGGCCAGTAAGAGAAGAAATTGTAGAATGATAATCCAGATTTCATTATGCATATAAAAATTTTAAAAATAAATAAATAATTCTCTTCTCGCCCCTGCGGGCATTCTATCCTTCAAGCTTGGGTCCTCTTCCAGAGGCCTGCAGCTTGAGGGTCCTGTGCAATATCTTTGCTAATTCTAGGACTACACTCTTCTGGACAAAGATCTTGGATGTTGATACTTAGATCTGCTTGAGCCACTTGCCTAGCTTCGGGGGTCACTGCACTAGGTGCTCGAATTACCACTGGGACCACTATTGCCTTCACCCTCCACATCTTCATGAGCTCTTCTCTGAGCCCTTAGTACATTTCAAGCTTATTCAGGAACTCATCAGGAACTCAGTGGGGATGTGGCATACAACACTAGAGGCCAACTTCAAGCCCATAGCACAAGTGACCATCAAGTGCAGGATCTCCCAAGGAGATGCTCTCTCCCCACTGTTGTTCTGCATAGGCCTGAACCCCTTTAGTGAGCTCATTATCAAGACTGGCTACGGATACAGACTATGGAATGGAGCAGTTGTCAGCTACCTCCTGTACATGGATGACATCAAGCTGTATACCGAGAGTGAATGAGACATCAGGTAATCAGAACTCAGGGGATCCAACTACCAGAAGGCAACATCGCAGGCAATGTGGAGAGCTACATGTACCTGTGAATCCCATAGGCAAATGGGAACTACAAAGAGGCTGCTAGGAAAGCTGCAGTGACCAAGTACCTGCAGAGGGTCAGGCAAGTCTTGAGGAGCCAGCTGAACGGTAAGAACAAGATTCAGGCTATCGTGATCAGGTATCCTGCTAGGATAATAAGCTGGCCAAAGGAGGAGATAGAAGCCACTGACATCAAGACAAGGAAGCTCCATCAACCATGCATGGAGGGTTTCACCCCAAATCCAGCACCCTGAGGGGTGTATGCTAAGCAGAACCCGGGAGGCCGGGGACTAGTGAGTGTCAGCACCACAGTCTAGGATGAGACAGTGAACATCCATGAATACATCAGGAAGATGGCCCCAACCAACTGCATGCTCAGTGAATACCTCAGGCAGCAAAAACCCAAGAAGGAAGAGGAGCAAGAGGAGGAGCACTCATTGAAGGACAGGCACTGTATGTATCACCGGCAGATGAGGAATAGGCTGACATCCAGAAATTCTATTAGTGGCTGGATTGAAAGACAGCACGGAAGTACTAATCATGGCAGCACAAAACAAGCTCTCAGAACAATCCATAGAGGCTGGGGTCTATCCGCACCAGACAAGACCCCCAGTGCAGGCTGTTTAAAAAAGTCCCTAAGACTATCCACCGCATAACAGCTGGGTGCAAGATGCTAGCAGGCAAGGCAGACATGGAACGCTATAACCAAGTTGCCGGCATAGTATACAGAAACATCTGTGCTGAGTATGGCTTGGAAGTCGTGAGATCAAAACGGGACTTCCAGATACAGACGGAAAAAATGGTAATGTCTAACCAACCAGACATAGTAGTGGTAGACAAGCAGAGGATAGAGGATAGCTTGTGATAGACATAGCAATACTGACAGCAACATCAGGAAGAAGGAACATAAGATGTTAGTGAAATACTAAGGGCTCGGAGAAGAGCTCGAGAAGATGTGTAGGGTGAAGGTAACAGGGGTCCCAGTTGTATTCAATGCAATTGATGAAGTGACTCGCAAGCTAGGCGGCTGGCTTCAGCAGATCCCAGGAACAACATCCGAGATCTCTGTCCAGAAAAGCACAGTTCTAGGAACAGCAAAGATGCTGTGCAGGACACTCAAGCTACCAGACTTCTGGTAGGGTACCTTAGATTGAAAGATAAAGACCCCTGCAACTCAGTATAGTACAGTATAATACTACTCCATTCAACAAGCAACCTCTAACCCTGTAAGATTGTTTTAAATAGTCTGGTCAGAAAGTTCACTGCTCTGTCTCCTAGATATCGCCATACTGATACGAGTATGTCATCTGGACTGCCTTTAATCCTCTTTCTAGCTGCCATCACTTCTACCTTACTAATCCTCTGCACTACCTGATTCTAAACTAGATCAAGATACAAATCTTTTTTTCATCCTTCCTCACACATACACGTCTTTTCCTTTGCTTTTGCCATTTTTCTTTTGCTATACACCTTCCTATACCTTTGTCTTTCTTAATTTCTATAACTAGCCCCCTTTTCCTTTGTTAACCTCTTTCTATCAATATTTGTGTGTATATTGTAATTCCATTATAAAGTAGAGATGGCACGATACCAATTTTTTATGTCCGATACAAGACCGATATCATAAATTTGTCTATCTGCCGATACCGATATGAATCCGATATAGTCTATTTTACAATCAATAAAACTGTTTTTTTTTTTTTTTATATCTTGCTGCATTTTGTATAGGTTCATACCCAAATTTAAAAAGACAAAACACTAAAGCTATTCTATTACACTCGTATGCAAAAAATACACTGCACCCAAAATATTTTGCAGTTCAGCAATACTTTTTTTTGAAGGACGGGGATAAAGGGCAAAAAACAAACAAAATAAGCAGACAAAAAATACATATATTGATCACCTTGATCGCCTGTTAATAAAGAAAAAAAGAGAAAACGAGCAGAAGGGAAAAAAAAAAAGAGCAACATAATAAACAACATCACGATGATCTATGGGAATATCACAGCATATACTAAATATTAAACATTATTGTGCAGCACATAAGATCGACAGCGCACAGTGTGCTTTGAGGTAGGAGCCAAAAAGGGTGTAGTTTGTGTGTGTGAGCACCCGTGTGTACACCTGTGAACATGAGCGTGCTTGTATTTAAAAGGTTCCTTCATGTAATGATCTGCTAGAGGGTGTGGGGGGGCCACAGACCCGTCCTCCAGGGCATGAAGCAGGTATGGAGGAGATCAAAACTCCAGACATCCAAAGGCCCTCAGAACACAAGAGACCAAGGAAGACCAACAGAGGGGCAGCCGTGTCACTATCCCAGAAAGAGCTGAGGAGAGCCCCAGATGAGGGGTCACTCAGCAGCCGCGGAGCAGAAGCCAGGGGGGGTTGCAGTGACGCGCCCGTGAGCTCCGCCGGCAGCCAGCTGGGCCAGAGTGACCGAGCCCCAGGCTGAGGGCACCCCACCCCCGAAGGCCCCGACAAGCAGCCACCAAGGAGTGAGCTGGTGTGTACCTGGACGCCCACCCCGGACACAAAGAACCACCAACGCACCAATGTCTGAGGGCGTCTGCCTACTGGCAGGGGAAGTGGTGGCGAAGATAGGCCTCCATACCTTGGAGGGCCTGAGATGTCCCTAGAGAGGTGGCGTCTGATACCCAACCTGACATACTGTTTAGACACAGACATACAGGCACACACAGATACAGACATCCATTCCCACCCTCATTCTCTCATATGCAATTACTCAACACTCACCCAACGTGGAGACAGACATAAAGAGACACTGTACACACAATCACACTCCCCAAGCGTACTCTATACCCCAGGTCTAGGTACCCTTGCCCCTGGAGGGGGGAAACTGCACCCAGACCCAGATAGTGTTACCCTTTTCCCTGGGGTGAAGAGAAGCAGACTGCCCCGACTCAGGAGCAGCAGGGAAGCCCCACATTCCAGACCCTAATCGGATGGCCAACTCCTCCTAGCCTCCCCGCTCCAACAGGCAGCAGAGAATAGGGGTGTGTGAAGACTCCAAACCTCCCTCCGCCCGCTCATATGTAGTGTTGATGCATGTGTGTTCTAAGGTGCATTTATACTGTTCAGTTCAGCAATACTGATCTTTTTATTTAATCCTTTAGCAGAACTTTAAATCTTAAGTATTTAAAGTAATATTCAAAACGTATTTTAAAATGCATGTTTTATGCAGATTTCTAAAACTCTTCTGAAAGAAAGAGTTCTGAAAAAAGAAGTGCAATATCAGCACAAAATAATGTTTATAATTCACAACTTAAAAAAAAACCCAAGTTGTAGAATGGACCCTTTTATACTTAAAGTTTAACATAAATAGACATCCAGAGTGTAAAGCAGTACAAATCAATGCAAACACAGCTTCATGACATCTTTTATCAAGATGAATGTCAGTGTAAGCTGCTTCTATCACATTTAACCTTAAGTTGAATTTTATATAATTTCGATACAAAACTTAACACAAGTATGGGGGGGGAAAAAAAGTGTTTTTCATAGTTTTCTTTTTTTCCTCAAACCAAGAATCTGTTTAACCTGCAACTCTGTTCTTTTCAAAGTAAAACTTGACTCTAACCATTGTATAGTCAGACTTAACAATCACAACGCACAGATGTCTCTGCTCCACATATCAGTTGTTAAGCTTAACGTGGGAATGCTTCACAAACATTCAGAGATGAACTTACACACTTGCTTTACTTCTCTGGGATAGCTTTCTGAAATGCCGGTTTGAAAGCATGTAGCGAGGTTGCAAATGCTTTCATTGTGAAGTAACGCCACACCGCCAACAGGTCTCGCACGCAACAGCTGCTCTATCATGTGACAAATACTGCTCCGACGTGCTAAGGTCACTGCCATGTGGCAAGTTTTGTGAGGTGCTTTTGTGATATTTAATGGATTGGGTTACATTTTTTATTTCTCACCCATATCCGATCCAATAATTTAGGAAAATATTTTGTTTTTGTTTTTTTATAAAGATTTATTTATTGCCTTTTCATCAACAAAAAACAAAAAAAAGCAAAAAAAAAAAAAAAGCAAAAAAACTTGAGTGTACAACAGCAATGCATGTACATCGCAAATAAACAAAGTCCGGAGGACACATAGATTTAGTTATATATATATAGTCTCCCATGAAAATCATTCAGATATTATTACAAAAAAAGATGTATGCAAACCAAAATACCCCCCCTCCCCCCCCCCCAAAGAAAAAAAAAACCCCAAAAAAAAACAAAGGTTGACAGATAGTGCTCCAGGGAAAAAAAAACAACGAGTTATAGCATAGTGAGCCATTAGGTTTAAGTGCATTGTTCCAGGGCTTCGGGCTGAAGTTTAGTCCATGGGTGTCAAGTTAGTTAGAGAGGCATCCAAATTAGTGGTTGCGATGATAAGCTACGTCCTCTTCAGTTCCAGTCCATTTAATTTCACAACCCTTCTCCTGTCCTTCTATTTAGCAGTCCAGCACTCGCAGGGTCCCCAGGTTCTCTTTAACAGCTGCAGCACTACTTCTCCCATACGGGTTAACTGGATAGAATCATTTCTGTTCATTATCGATCATTTCCTCACTTTCCAAAAATAACAAATTTCCCCACATTTTTTTAAAGGAAGCATGTTTACTCTTTATCATGGACGTGAGTTTCTCCAAAGCAAGGGATTTTGACAATGTCGATAACCAGGTTCTCAAGTGTGGTCTACTAGTGGATCTCCATGATTTGGCTATGCTGTATTTCGCCTGTAGCAGGCAGAAGATTGTGGTTTTTTGGTTAACTTTTCTCAGCTGGATTTCGGCGGGGAAAATTCCTAGGATGCATAGTTTAGGGCATAGATTCAATTTGACACTTGTGATATGTGCAATTACTTCTAAAACTTCTTTCCAAAACTTTTGGATTTCTGAGCATTCCCACAGGCAGTGCATCAGTGTGCCTTTTTCCCCACATTTAACACATATGTCCGGAGTTTGGGGGTCAAATTTGTTTAATAATGTTGGGGTAATATATGTTCTCATTAACCATTTGTACTGGATTAGTTTAAATTGAGTGTTTATAGATTGTGTTTGGGCTTTCAAGCAAGCTTTTTGCCATTCCTCTGTAGTTATTCTGCACTCTAAGTCTTGACACCATGCAAGTCTTTCTTTTTCTGAGGATGTTTGAGAGCCCTCTCTGAGGTTACTGTAGAAGCGAGATATTAAACCCTTCTTCAGCTGATGGTTTATTGCTATATCCTCTAATGAGTTTAGAGTGGGCAATGTTGGGGATTTTTGGGTTTTTGAAATGAAGCTTCTAATTTGGAGAAATTTAAAGAAATGTTTGGTTGGGATGTCAAATTTCTGTGTCAAGCCATTGAAACATAGTAAGGTATCCTTGTCAAATAGGTCTGCAACTTTACACAGGCCTCTGTCGGCCCACATTTTAAAGCCCAAATCTTTCCAACCGGGTTTAAAGGCCCTATTGCCCCAGATAGGTGAGAATTGGGATAGTGCTGGCATTTCATTTTTAAACTTGAGTGCGTCGAACCACACACAAATGGTATTTTTAACGAAGAGGTTTGATGTATCTTTCATCAGATCTTTATACTTTGCAGAGTACAAGTACGTGCTGAGTGGTAAGGGGGTAGTACTTGTCCTTTCTAAATTTACCCAGGGTAGGGTTGTTGTTGAAAACCAGCATGAGGCCGCGGAGAGCTGTGCAGCCCAGTAGTACCGTTTGAGGTTTGGAACACAAAGACCTCCCCTATCATACGGAAGATATAGTAGCGAAAGACGCAGTCTGGCTCGTCTGTTATTCCAAATGAATTTAATGAATATTGTTTTTGCCTTTGTGAAGAAGTCATCTGGAGGGCTGAGAGGAATGACTTGGAAGAGATATAGAAATTTTGGAAGGACGTTCATTTTGAGAATATTTACTCGTCCAATCAACGAGATTGGCAACATAGACCATCTATTGATTAAGTCAACAACAGAGTTGATAGTAGGAGAGTAATTTGCATGTACCAAATCATTAATTTTTGGAGTGATTTTTATACCTAGATAGGTAAAACTGTCTCTGGCAATTTGGAACGTTGTTTGAATAGGTGGTTTAGTTCTTTCAGAATGATTAAAGAAGAGGATGGCCGATTTGGATTCATTAATTTTATAACCGGAGATCTTGCCAAAGGAGTTAATTGTTTTAAGTAGCTGGGGAATTGAGCTCTTTAACTTAGATAGCATTAAAATAATATCATCCGCGAATAATCCAATTTTTAACTCAATATTATTTGTTCTAATACCAGAGATATTTTGATTGTTCCTTATCGCAATAGCCAATGGTTCTATTGCTAGGACGAAGAGAAGAGGCGAAAGGGGACAGCCTTGACATGTACCTCTACCTAGATAGAATGGTCTAGATATGATGTTGTTAGTTCTAACTGAGGCTATAGGTTTATTATATAATATTTTGACCCAGGTCATGAAGTAACTGCCAAAGCCGAATTGAGACAGTACCTTATAGAGATAGTTATGTTCGATCCTATCAAAAGCTTTTTCTGCGTCTAAGGAAAGCAAAGCCATGTCTAGATGTTCTGAGTTTGAGTAAAGTACATTCAGTACTCTGCGAATACCATGCTGCGTTTGTCGGCCTTTTACAAAATCATTCTGGTCAGTATCAACGAGAAGATGAAGGTACCGTTCAAGTCTGTTTGCCAGTACTTTGCTTATTATCTTGGCGTCAGAGTTTATTAATGAGATTGGTCTATAAGATTCACATTTTGTAGGCGGTTTCCCAGGCTTAGGGAATACCGTTATGAGTGCATTACGCAAGGAAGGGGGAAGCTCTTTTAGATCATAACTTTCCACCAGCATGTCGTACAAAGGGGATATTAATTTGTCTTTAAATATTTTGAAAAGGTCTAGTGGAATTCCATCTGGGCCGGGAGTTTTTCCCATTTTTAATTTATCAATTGCGATCGACAGTTCATTCATAGATAACTGAGAGTCTAATTCACATCGAGCTTCTTCAAGGAGTGAAGGGGTACTTATTGAGTCAAAGAAGGATTCTAATGATTCTCGAGTCGTATCTCCTGTTGAGGTATATAGTTGTGAGTAATAGAGTTCAAAGAGTTCATTTATTCTATAAGGATCTGTGGTGTTTTCGTCTGCAGTTCTAATTTCATTTATTGTTTGTTCGTTCAGTAGCGTTTTTATGCGCCATGCTAAAAGTTTTCCTGCCTTTTCCCCTTGGTCATAGTAGGTCTGTCTCAGTCTAATGAGTCCTCCTGAGGCTTTCTCAGTAGTTAATTTATCATATTTTGCTTTTAATCTTAAAAGTTTTTGTTGGTTTTCTTTAGAGTCATTCAGGTTTATCTCAAGTTCCATTTCTTTTATTTGACCTTCGAGGTCCAACATCTCAGTATAATTTTTATTTGCTTTGCTTTGGTGTAGCTTATCATCTGCCCACGAATAAAAACCTTAAAGGCTTCCCATCTTACTGAGGCTGTGGTTTCGGATTTATTAAAGTAAAAATAGTCATCAATATTTTTACCTACATATTCCAAAATTTTTTGATTTTGCAGCCAGTGTGGTTTTAAACGCCAAATAGGGTTACGTCTAAAAGCTGTTGTAACTGAAAAGTTAAGCGTAGTTAATGAGTGGTCAGATATAAGCACACTTTTATATGAACAGCTGTTAATTCTGGAAATAAGAAAGTTTGAAATCAGAAAATAATCTATGCGACTGCGGCTATTATGACTGGCTGAGTAGCAAGAGTATTCTCTACCTGTTGGATTTCTTAATCTCCATATACAGTGGGGCAAAAAAGTATTTAGTCAGCCACCGATTGTGCAAGTTCCCCCACTTAAAATGATGACAGAGGTCAGTAATTTGCACCAGAGGTACACTTCAACTGTGAGAGACAGAATGTGAAAAAAAAATCCATGAATTCACATGGCAGGATTTGTAAAGAATTTATTCGTAAATTAGGGTGGAAAATAAGTATTTGGTCACCTCAAACAAGGAAAATCTCTGGCTCTCACAGACCTGTAACATCTTCTGTAAGAAGCTTTTCTGTCCCCCACTCGTTACCTGTATGAATGGCACCTGTTTGAACTCATCATCTGTATAAAAGACACCTGTCCACAGCCTCAAACAGTCAGACTCCAAACTCCGCCATGGCCAAGACCAAAGAGCTTTTGAAGGACACCAGGAAAAGTATTGTAGACCTGCACCAGACTGGGAAGAGTGAATCTACAATAGGCAAGCAGCTTGGTGTGAAAAAATCAACTGTGGGAGCAATCATCAGAAAATGGAAGACATACAAGACCACTGATAATCTCCCTCGATCTGGGGCTCCATGCTAGATCTCATCCTGTGGGGTCAAAATGATCATGAGAACGGTGAGCAAAGATCCCAGAACCACACGGGGGGACCTGGTGAATGACCTGCAGAGAGCTCGGACCAAAGTAACAAAGGTCACCATCAGTAACACACTACAACGGCAGGGAATCAAATCCCGCAGTGCCAGACGTGTTCCGCTGCTGAAGCCAGTGCATGTCCAGGCCCGTCTGAAGTTTGCCAGAGAGCACATGGATGATACAGCAGAGGATTGGGAGAATGTCATGTGGTCAGATGAAACCAAAGTAGAACTTTTTGGTATAAACTCAACTCGTCGTGTTTGGAGGAAGAAGAATACTGAGTTGCATCCCAAGAACACCATACCTACTGTGAAGCATGGGGGTGGAAACATCATGCTATGGGGCTGTTTTTCTGCCAAGGGGACAGGACGACTGATCCGTGTTAAGGACAGAATGAATGGGGCCATGTATCGTGAGATTTTGAGCCAAAACCTCCTTCCATCAGTGAGAACTTTGAAGATGAAACGAGGCTGGGTCTTCCAACATGACAATGATCCAAAACACACCGCCCGGGCAACAAAGGAGTGGCTCCGTAAGAAGCATTTGAAAGTCCTGGAGTGGCCTAGCCAGTCTCCAGACCTCAACCCCATAGAAAATCTGTGGCGGGAGTTGAAAGTCCGTGTTGCTCGGCGACAGCCCCAAAACATCACTGCTCTCGAGAAGATCTGCATGGAGGAATGGGCCAAAATACCAGCTACTGTGTGTGCAAACCTGGTAAAGACCTATAGTAAACGTTTGACCTCTGTTATTGCCAACAAAGGTTATGTTACAAAGTATTGAGTTGTATTTTTGTTATTTACCAAATACTTATTTTCCACCCTGATTTACGAATAAATTCTTTACAAATCCTACCATGTGGATTCATGGATTTTTTTTTCACATTCTGTCTCTCACAGTTGAAGTGTACCTCTGGTGCAAATTACTGACCTCTGTCATCATTTTAGGTGGGGGAACTTGCACAATCGGTGGCTGACTAAATACTTTTTTGCCCCACTGTATCTTTAAGATTCAATTCCGACATAAAGTGTTGTATGGCTTGTCTAGATTTTGGGTGGGAGGAGTCTAAACCTGATGATCTATCAAGCCTAGGCTCCAGGGTACAATTAAAGTCCCCCCCAATTATAATCTCACCGTGGAGGGCTGCAATAGAGAGGAATAGATTATTATAAAAGCTGGGGTCGTCAATATTGGGACCATATACATTAACTAATATTAAATCTTGGTTCAGTACGGAGCATTGTAGAATAATGAATCTCCCTGCAGGGTCCAAGATGGTTTTTTTCATACACATGGGCACTGATTTATGAATGAGTGTTGCCACTCCTCTAGCATATGTTGAGAAGTGGCTAAAGAAAACCTGACCTGGCCATCTCCTCCTTATCCGGTCAGTTTCACTCGCGAGTAAGTGTGTTTCTTGAATAAAAACTATCTTTGGGTGATATTGTTTTATTCTATCCATTACTCTTTTCAGTTTAATATATTTCCTAAGGCCTCTTACATTCCAGGAAATTAGTTCAATATTTGAATAACTACTCATACAGTTTGTGCCCTTAGTGACCTGGGTTTGACTACATCTCGTCTCTCCTGTCGAAGCTCACAAATTCTTATTTCAAGAGCACTATACTTTAAAAACAATCTCTTATAAACAAAAAAATAAACAAAAAACAACAACCCAGAGACCTCCCATGGGTGTAGGTCTCAAAACCTTCCCCCCCAAAGTCATTGCGGCTTGGGTATGCATCAGATCCATGTAAAGGAGCTGATGAAGCGTCCTCATGATTGAAGCTTCAAACTTAGGTCCGACCATATTAACTAAAGAAGTGGCCACACAATGTAAATGAATGAAAAGATTTAAACATAATATATCTAAGGCCATCTATATCATACCTGTACACCAGCAGCCATTGTATGTCCAATTTGGAATTGTTCATCAGAGTTACACGTATTTGATATGGTAGCGTTTCTGAGTGAGCGTGAAGTTTATCCCTCGTTTTGTTGCCGGACTTTTCGTATGAAATCTTCCACCTCCGCTGGTGTGTGGAAAAGGAGCCTGTTGTCATGTTGGAAAATCCTCATTTTTGCTGGAAAGATCAGTCCGAAGTTTATGTGCATTTCACGGAGTTGTTGTTTTACCTGGTTGTATTGTTTTCGCTGTTTCTGGACCTCCGTTGACAGATCAGGGAAAAACATAACGTGATATCTGTTGTGCGTTATTTTTCCCTTCAGACGTGCCGCTCTCATCACCCTCATCTTGTCTTGATAATTCAAGAATTTCATGATGATCACACGAGGTGGGCCAGTTGGAGTGTTTCGGCCTTGTAGCCTGTGTGCTCGTTCAATGATAGGTGGGGATGGGAGCGCGTCCCGTCCCAAAACATCCATTAACCATGTTTGCCAGAATATTGTAATTTCTCCTTGTTCAGTATTCTCGGGTAATCCAAAGAGTCTCAGATTGGATCTTCGGCTTCTATTTTCGAGGTCATCCACCTTTAGCTGGAGTTCCTGAAGTTTCTTATGAAGGGAAGCCTCTTTACTTGTGAGAGAAGAGACATCGTCTTCAACTTTACTGATGCGAGTTTCTGCTGAGGTGAGCCTCTCTGAAAACACTCCAATTACGTCTTTTATTTCTTGGTTTGATGTTAAAACTTCTTGCAGTTGAGCAGTGAAGTGAATTTTCAGCAACTGAATTGCGGCCAAAACACTCGCCTCGGTCTGTTGGGAGCTAGCACTAGCTCCTTCCATTTTCTCGGTTTCAGGTTCGTTGCTAGGATCGTCGTCTGATCCATCCTTTCCGGCTGTTTTAGGCTTGGACCTATATTTAGTCGGCATCCTGGCTGTTTAGATCAAAGCAGAAGCTTAGGTCGGTGAGGCAGCCGCTAAGAGGTTGGCTTTTAACCGCTGTTTAGGCGTACTTAAAGGACGTTGAGGTCGGAGCTCGAAGTCTCACTACCGTTCAGGTGGACGCCATGACCCCCGATCCAATAATTTAGGTCAGTATCGGACCGATACTGATACTGTATATCAGATCGGTCCATCCCAATTATAAAGCCTTCTTGTCTTATTTCTTCTGTCCAGAGGATACGCCAGCCACCTACTTCTGAGTTTCCTTCACAGCATCAGCTGTGCTTTTATAGTTATCTTGTAACTCTTTCCTACCACCCATAGCCTGACTCATTTCCTCCCCTGAATCCTTTCCAACATTCTTTCTTCACCATTTAATCCTTGCCTTAGCATTCCCTTGCTTTTTGTCCTTAATGGCTAACAACACAGCCTACGTGTTATTGTATTAAAAAAACAGTAATTAAAGTATAATTGTTGTTATAATAATAATAATAATAATAATAATAATAATAATAATAATAATAATAATAATAATAATAATTGTTATTATTCAGTGAAGTGTTTACAGACGTTTTGCTGCTTTGTGTGTCTGTAGTGTGTCAGGCTGTCTGATCACAGAGGAAGGCTGTACTTCACTAGCTTCAGCTCTCAGCTCCAACCCCTCCCATCTGAGAGAGCTCGACCTGAGCTACAACCATCCAGGAGACTCAGGAATGAAGCTGCTGTCGAGTGGGCTGAAGGATCCACGCTGGAGACTGGACACTCTCAGGTATGGAGAGAATGTCTGATAGAGGAGGAAGATCTGGAAACATTTTTTGTAGATGTGACATGAACAATCACAGACACACAGCTTTGATACAGACTTTACAAATGAAAAAATGAATGCAAGAGTCAAACAGCTGGAGGAGTCCGAAAGAAAATGAGTGAGTTTTCACTGAACCTGTTTCTGGAACAGGACCCAATTCATACACATTAATGTAAAGCCTAAATCTTTTAAAGGCATCATGCAGTTTGTCTTCTCACCACTAGTAGGGAAGAAAATCACCCCCAAATGACCCAAACTACTTCACAGTTATGTCCATGACATGTTGATTATCTTGGAAGTCTGCTGACCGTCATCATTTATCTGTTTTTAAGCATTGCCGGTGTTTTTCTAGTTAGAGCAATGACATTATATACAGGGTGGGCCATTTATATGGATACACCGTAATAAAATGGGAATGGTTGGTGATATTAAAGTCCTGTTTGTGGCACATTAGTATATGTGAGGGGGCAAACTCCTCAAGATGGGTGGTGACCATGGTGGCCATTTAGAATAGAATAGAATAGAATAGAATTCAACTTTATTGTCATTGCACATGCACAGGTACAGGGCAACGAAATGCAGTTTGCATCCATCCAGAAGTGCTTTAGTGATATAGATATATTACAATATATATTAGCAATAATATAGATATGTGAGTATATTACAGAAATGGGTCTATTATGTTATAATGTACACGGTATGAAGTATGTTGTGAATATTCTATAACTATAAGTATGTACAGGCTGTAGTGAGTACAAGCTATGTACAGGATATGAACAGGATATAAATATGAAAAACTATACAGAATATGAAATGAAATAAATAACTTTACAGAATCTGGGATATACAGCTATACAGAAATGGGAACTATGCAAGTTGTAAACAGTTGTAGGATTAAAGATTATCGAATGTACAGAATGATTATTTACACAGAGCTATACAGTAGTGCAGTTAAGATAAGTGAGGGTGTAGATAGTTTCTACAGAGGCTATATAAAGTGCTAGTGGTTGTGAGTGGTGGTTCAGTCCATGTTATTATTGTGTTTGAGGGTACAGTTGTCCATTGTGGGTGTGTGTATGTTCAGTCCATGAGTTAACGTGGGTCAGATGTCAGGAGGCAGAGTTCAGGAGTCTGACAGCTGTGGGGAAGAAGCTGTTCCGGTACCTGGTGGTCTTAGTCCGGAGGCTCCTGTGGCGCCTCCCAGAGGGCAGGAGGGTGAAGAGTCCATGTGATGGGTGACTGGGGTCTTTGATGATTTTCCCAGCCCTTTTCAGACACCGCTTCCTGTAGATGTCTTTTATGGCAGGAAGTGGTGCTCCGGCGATGCGCTGGGCAGTTTTCACGACCCTCTGCAACGCCTTCCGGTCCAAGGCAGAGCAGTTCCCGTACCAGACTGTTATACAGTTGGTCAGGATGCTCTCGATGGTGCAGCGATAGAAGTTCACCAGGATGTCTGAGGACAGGTGGTTCTTCCTCAGAGTCCTCAAGAAGAAGAGGCGCTGGTGAGCCTTCTTGACCAGCTTGGAGCAGTTGGTCGTCCAGGTGAGATCCTCGGAGATGTGGACTCCCAGGAACTTGAAGCTGCTCACACGCTCCACAGCCGTCCCCTTAATGTGGATGGGTGGATGTGGGTCAGCATTCCTCCTGTAGTCCACGATGAGCTCCTTGGTCTTCTCGGTGTTAAGCAGCAGGTTGTTTCTGTCGCACCACTCAGCCAGAATATCCACCTCCTCCCTGTAGGCGGCCTCATCGTTGTCACTGATGAGGCCAATCACCGTGGTGTCATCTGCAAACTTAATGATGGTGTTGGAACCATCAGCAGGTCTGCAGTCGTGGGTGAAGAGGGAGTAGAGGAAAGGGCTCATCACACAGCCTTGTGGTACACCGGTGTTCATTGTGATGGTAGATGAGCAGCGGTTATCCAGCCGGACATGTTGGGGGCGGTTGGTCAGGAAGTCCAGTAACCATTTGCAGATGAGGGAACTGATACCCAGGTCTGTCAGTTTCCTGATGAGTTGTGAGGGGTGGATTGTATTGAATGCTGAACTGAAGTCTATAAACAGCATTCTGGCGTAGGTGTTGTTGTTGTCCAGGTGTGAGAGGACAGAGTGCATTGCGATGGAGACTGCATCCTCTGTGCTCCTGTTCCGGCGGTATGCGAATTGGTGGGGGTCCAGGGTGGGGGGGAGACAGGATTTGAAGTGTGCTAGGACCAGTCGCTCTAAACACTTAGTGATGATGGGGGTGAGTGCTACTGGGCCAGAAGTCGGCCATCTTGGATACAACTTTTGTTTTTTCAATAGGAAGAGGGCCATGTGACAATATGTCACAAGAAATACAATGGTGTGCTTGGTTTCAACGTAACTTTATTATTTCATGAGTTATTTACAAGTTTCTGACCACTTATAAAATGTGTTTCAACGTAACTTTATTATTTCATGAGTTATTTACAAGTTTCTGACCACTTATAAAATGTGTTCAGTGTGCTGCCCATTGTGTTGGATTCTCAATGCAACCCTCTTCTCCCACTCTTTACACACTGATAGCAACACCGCAGGAGAAATGCCAGCACAGGCATCCAGTATCCGTAGTTTCAGGTGCTGCACATCTCGTATCTTCACACCATAGACAATTGCCTTCAGATGACCCCAAAGATAAAAGTCTAAGGGGGTCAGATCGGGAGACCTTGGGGGCCATTCAACTAGCCCACAACGACCAATCCACTTTCCAGAAAACTGTTCATCTAGGAATGCTCTGACTTGGCACCCATAATGTGGTGGTGCACCATCTTGCTGGAAAAACTCAAGAAACATGCCAGCTTCAGTGAGAGGGTAACACGTCATCATGTAGCAATTTCAAATATCCAGTGGCCTTGAGGTTTCCATTGATGAAGAATGGACCCACTATCGTTGTACCCCATATATTACACCAAACCATCACTTTTGTTGTTCCAACAGTCTTGGAGGGATCCATCCAATGTGGGTTAGTGTCGGACCAATAGCGGTGGTTTTGTTTGTTAACTTCACCATTCACATAAAAGTTTGCCTCATCACTGAACAAAATCTTCTGCGTGAACTGAGGGTCCTGTTCCGATTTTTGTTTTGCCCATTCTGCAAATTCTGTGCGCCGATCTGGGTCATCTTCGTTGAGATGCTGCAGTAGCTGGAGTTGGTAAGGGTGCCATTTGTGATTAGCTAATATCCGCCAAAGGGATGTTCGACTAATGCTACTCTCCAGTGACATGCGGCGAGTGCTACGCTGTGGGTTCTTGCTAAATGAAGCTAGGACAGCCACTGATGTTTCTTCATTAGTGACAGTTTTCTTGCGTCCACATTTTGGCAAATCCAACACTGAACCAGTTTCATGAAACTTAGCAAGCAGTTTGCTAACTGTAGCATGGGAGATGGGTGGTCTCGTAGGGTGTCTTGCATTGAAATCTGCTGCAATGACCCGGTTACTGCGTTCACCAGATATCAACACAATTTCGATCCGGTCCTCACGTGTTAACCTCTTCGACATGTCAATGGCTGTGAACAAAGAGAAAGTTGTAAATAACTCATGAAAGAATAAAGTTATGTTGAAACCAATCACACCATTGCTTTTCTTGTGACATTACCAATAAGTTTGATGTGTCACATAGCCCTCTTCCTAAAAAAAAAAAAAAAAAGTTGTATCCAAGATGGCCGACTTCTAAATAGTCACCACCCATCTTGAGGAGTTTGCCCCCTCATATATACTAATGTGCCACAAACAGGACTTTAATATCACCAACCATTCCCATTTTATTACGGTGTATCCATATAAATGGCCCACCCTGTAGAGCAATGACTGGTCCTTTAATCAGCTGTCATTCTTCACTTTCATAGATGAGTTGAAATGTTCCTACCTGCTCCCTTGAACAAATTCAAGCATTTGTATTTGTCTTTTGTTAATTCCAGAGCCTTTTAGAAGTAAGAGAAAAATAGGGGTTCAGAATGCGCCATCGCCACATGATATATGCAGATTTCAAATAGGTCATGACGTGCTTCATGAGCAGTTTGAAAGGGTGATAGATCTGTGTAAATTAATTTATTTACACAGATCTATCTACAATAGTTTTCATACTACACAGATCTTAATGTAGTTACATTTGTATAGTTTTCCTTCTTTTAATATAGTTAATGATTAGTATTAATAGCAGCTTTACCTGCATTCTTGGCACATTTTAAGCTTAGCTTAGTATGTAAGCTTAGTATTAGCACAGTCAGAACTTTTGGTGCTGCTGAGGATTTTTTTAAATTATTATGTACAGTTATCCCACTTTTTGTTCTCATCAAAACATGATGATTGAGAAGGTTTACGTTTGCTTTATTTACTGTCTCACTGTGGTTCCTCCTCTGGTTCCATTGTGGGGAAACAGTTTAATTTTAATTTAAAATATTTTTAATGTTATTTTAATCCATGGAGTGAAATTAAAGAATTTTCACTGGGAGCAGAAAGATCTAGACCAGCAGTTCACTGCAGTCAAACCACCTTCCATGTAATTTTGTTTTCTGTACATACTAGGCATTATGTAAACTCAGAGCTCAAACAAAAATAAGCCTCTTCTGGTGGATATGATTTCCACATTAGCAAGTCATTTAATCTGTAATCAGTGAGTTAATAATCATGATGTAAATACTAATATACACCTACACAAACAACTGAACACGTTCAAAGTTCAAAATTAAATAAATATTAAAATATGGAACTGCTCTGGCTAAATGAATGGTACAACACAGAAGAGCTACCTCATCAGGCTAGGACTTCATGTCTATTTACAGGCCAGTAAATATGGACGAAATGTAATAAGAGAAATTACAGAGGGTAAGAAAAAGTATGAAACGCATGAAGAAAGGAAGGTGCAAAAAGACATGCAAATTTACGACACCAGCTGAAATCTAAATTTATCAATAATAACAAAGCAGTCCTACCACTTTATGCAAATTAATATCATCTGGTTCAGTCCCAACTAATGGCCTATAAAATGGCATCTCATTACTAAGGTGTCACAAAAGAAACATTTCATGATGGGTAAAACCTCTCTCAAGACCTTTACAATCTTATTGTTGGAAAGTATACTGATGGCATTGGTTACAGAAGAATTTCTAAAATGCTGGAGCACTGTTGGGGCCATAAATCCAGAAGTGGAAAGAACATCATTTCACTAGAAACTGACTATGAACAGGTGGCTCCCCACAAAATTTCAGACAGAGTGGGGGAAAAAATTTACGGCTACCGTAGTCAGGAAAAACTCCATCTGCTTCAGGTCCCAAAGTGAAACAAACACTGCAGCATCACTGAGAGTCAAAAACTGTCTAAATTCTTTCATCTTTAATAAAATAATCAGCGTTGCTGCTTTACCAGGTGTAACGATTAAGTTTAACATCCAGGCATACATGAAAACAGAATTTATTACATTTGACAGAGTTAGAAGTTAGCAGAAAGTTGGCTCGCTAGCTTCCACCTAAACATGATATTGCATGTTCTGACTGAGAGATTTCTGAAAAATTCAAACGTACAGCTCTGCTATCACTTTCAACATAAATGAAGACAGAAAACTAAACAGTAGTGACGTTTGTAGGGTTACTGAAGTTGGGCTAGCTGGTATATAATGATGCTACGTGATCGCTAGCTACACAGCTATGTTAGCATTACATTAGCACAGTGAAGCTGGAGGATGAGCTCTAACTTTTTTCCACTCGATGAAAGTTAAAGTGAGAGTTTCTGGTGGTTAGGGGCAATCACATAGCAGGATGCTATAAACGGACCAAACTTCAGTCGGGAGAACAGCTGAGATAATCCAGCCACAATACGAGGTTAGTCATTAATATACTGCACCAACACGGGAATAGAGCAGCTGCGAGAGAATTCAGCATTAATGAATCAATGGTAGGAAAGTGGACGAAGCTTAGGTTTCGGCTTTCCTCATTTTCCAAAAGTACTTCGTCTCTTTGCGATTACTGTCGCCCGGCATAATTTGCAGATGATGTTGTTTGTAGCCGCTACATTGCTTTCGAGCAAAACAGGCGCAGCTTGATGACGCCATCAACATGCTCTATCGCGGTAGAGCGGTATAGTCAAAATCTCTACCGTTGCCCAAATTTATATTGTTTCAACCGTATACCGTTTACACCGCCCACCCCTATTCAAAGGCCTCGTTTCCAGAACTGACCCTTTCGACTTTGTAAGCGGGCACTAAACATGGGACATTAAAAGGTGGAAAAAAGTTTTATTCTCTGATGAGAAAAAAATTTATCTTGACCTGATGGTTTCCAACGTAACTGGCATGATTAACAGATCCCACCTGAGATGTTTTCTACATGCCATAGTGGAGGGAGCGCCAATGGTCCGAGGTGCTTTTTTTTTTCTTGAGTGAAACAATGGAGCTTCAGGAGGTGCAGGGGCATCAAACAGCCGCTGGCTATGTCCAGATGTTGCAGAGAGCATTCCTCATGACTGACGGCCCTCGTCTGTGTGTTAACGACTGGGTTTTTCAACAGGACAACGCTACAGTACACAATGCCTGCAGGAGAAGGTTCTTCTTCCAGAAGAATAGCATCACTCTTTTGGACTACCCTGTGTATTCCCCTGATCTAAATCCAACTGAAAACCTTTCGAGATGGATGGCAAGGGAAGTTTATTTAAAAAAAAAAAAAAAAAAAAGGACAACAGTTCCAGGCAGTAGATGCCCTTTGTGCGGCCTTCTTCACCACTGGAAGAAGTGTTCCCACTCACCTTATGGAAACTCAAGCATGCCGCAATAAATTTTTGAAGTGATCAACAATAACAGTAGAGCTACTCATTACAGAGTTCAAGTTTGGAACTTTGATTTCTTTTTGGGGGGTACGGGTTTTTGGAGGTGTGGTCCTAAACTTTTGATCAGCTATAAATCAGCTTATTTCAGGGTTTTTTTTCTTTCAATAAATTGCATGCAAAAATTGTTTTGTTTCACTCCCATTTCTTCTTGTTGTATGTTTATGTTGAAGCTCTGCTTGGAACCTTGAGATCCAACCATGCAAAATAAGACTTTTTTTCCCCATTTTTCAAGTGGTCTTAATGTTTTGATTGGAATGTATTTTCCAGACACATTGTAGTGACCGTTGTTACTCAACTGTAAAAGGCCTGTTAAACACTATAAATTAAATCAGATTAAAGTTTATGAATCAGAGCAGGGAGGTGTCCTTTCCAGCTAAACAGAAGGGGAATATAAAGATAATGAAGGTCACAGTCTGAATCAGTCATATTTCATTCAATACAGTGGTGCACTGAAAGATTCAGGATCAGTCCAAATCATCAGGAATTTGATCCAGGTATGGATTGAAGTGTATTTGTGAAAATATTTGACTGTTCCTCTATCAGTGTCTAACAGTACGTGGATGAGAGTGATGTAATGTCCATGTGTCCATGCTGAAAGAGACTGTGCTGGACTGACCTCCCTCCTCCTTTCAGGGTGGAGCCTGCTGGAGTCCAATGGTTGACACCAGGTCTGAGGAAGTGTAAGTGTCTTTTTAATGTGATTCATGAAAACAAAGCAGTACACATTCAACCTCTTCAAACTGTCACATCACTCATTCACATCTCTGATGTCAGAAGTCATCATGAAAGTGTCAATCAATAAACAGATGATGGATCAATAACTGCAGCTGGATTGTGTTTGTTCTCTCCATCAGATTCCTGTCAACTCATAATCGACACAAACACCGTAAACAGAAAACTCCAACTGTCTGAAAACAACAGGAAGGTGACAGGTGTGGACAAAGTTCATTCATATCCGGATCATCCAGACAGATTTGATATCCGCCCAGAGTTGCTGTGTAAAAATGGTTTGACTGGTCGCTGTTACTGGGAAGTTGACTGGAGAGGAAACGTTCATATATCAGTGAGTTACAGAGGAATTGGAAGGAAAGGAGACAGTACAGATTGTTTGTTTGGATTTAATGAGCAGTCCTGGAGTCTGAGGTGCTCTGATGATGGTCCTCGTCATATCTGGCATAATAACAAATCAAAGTCCATCTCCTCCTCCCCTTCCGTCTCTAACAGAGTAGCAGTGTATGTGGACTGGCCTGCTGGCACTCTGTCCTACTACATAGTCTCCTCTCACACTCTGATCCACCTCCACACCTTCAACACCACATTCACTGAACCTCTTTATCCTGGTTTTTATGTTTGGCCTGGTGCTTCAGTGTCTTTTTGCCAAGTTGAGTGTAAAGAGTGTCCCCCTGTTAGAGAAACACTCTGACTGTTGAACAGATAGTTCAGTCTGTACATGTCTGTCTCTTTTACTCAGAAACATGTTTTCAGATTCACGGATTCAATCAGTTGATGTTTTAAACTGTTCTAAATGATTCCTTGTAAACTTTTTCCTCTTCAGTCCTTTAAAGATGGAAGCTACGATTATGTTGTTTTTCTGTCTTTATCAACTCAAAGCTTTACAGTGAATATTAGTACAATGTTTGTTCCTGAAGCTTAGTTTACAACCAGCTCCTCTGCATTTTCAACAAGTCTGAGCTCGTGAAAATGTTTGATTTCTCTTTCTTAGTGTGATTTTTCCACACTGTCCACGTGCTCTTACTGTTTCAATCATTTTTGAAAATGTTTCAGACATAAGGGGAAAGTATTGGCTAAGTAATTTTTAATGGGGTTTTGACCATAATATGTTTGTATTAAGTGGCATGCATTATAATAACATATCTAATACATTGCAAAGACTGCATTAACTTATTGAAACTAGTCTTGCCTTTTTCTCAAAGACATATCAAGGTAGAATTTGGTACACTATGTAGGTAACGGCTTTATTATAATATTTATATAAATATATAAATATGCCTGTATAGAATTGGATATGTTGTGTATCTGTTTAGTTTGTGATAGTTTTCAAGTTTGATACAAAGTTCAAAGTTCTGGTGGTGAATCTGGTGTAATTTGGTGATAGACATTAGGTTTTTTGGGGGTGGGGGGGTTGTAATAAAACATTGCATCAAAAATGAAGAGGAATTGATGACAGACGTTTTTTTTCCCATAAAGGAAAGTTTCCTCTCTAAAGAGCCTTTTAAGCTACCTTCTGCCTGTACAGATCACTGAGTTTACCAAGTGATATTTGATGTAATTCCTGTTTTTGACGATTTCATTAATCTCTATCATATGTTGCTGTTTGATTTTGAATCCAAGCTTTTTGAAAATACCAGTTTATAGCGGTCTCTATTGCAGCAACAGCAGAACAGAGTGGTTTGAAGGGTACAGTCCCAGATCTGACTAAACATTCCTGTAGTGGGTCTTACTTACTTTTGTGTTGACGATTCATTTTACACTATGTATGAATTCAAAGATCTATATTTGAATTGAATTTATTCAGCTTTTTTGACAGACGGCCATACTGAGACCTGGGATGCCATCTAGTTTTCACTGAAAGATGAAAAGGTTCAAACAGCTTACAGTTTAATCACATGAGTTTAGTTCGATTGCTTTGACTTAAACCCTGACACATTTGATTCATCAGAATGAAATACTGAGACCGAATCATTTTGACGCTAATAGCCCCTTGTCAATTACCTAGTTGGATTGACTCTGCACAGTCGCCACAATTTTCACAGTTTTCTATTAGGTTCTTGTACCTTGTGAAAGATCCACAACAGACCCGTCCACATACTCCTGCTTTTGAGCATACTTTCAGTAACTGCAGTCGCTGTTACACAAAACTCGGCTATAGCTCTGCATCTCACGGCCGGGCACATACCAATAACCACCCCAGGACCTAATTCAGACTTTTTATGGTGGTGAGGCATTATTGTGGACGTCCGTCCAAGTGCGTCTGCCTCCCTCACAGGTGTGCCTCAGACCATGCCCCTCCACATACCTGGTGCGAGGTACTTTTTTTTTTTTTTTTTTTTTTAAGACCGAGAAGGTACTGAAATGTGACATTGTCAGACTGCATGCCACCGAATGGCTGGTCAGTAGCATCACTGGATAAGTCATGAAAGCAATTCATTCACAAAAATCAAAACAAACATTTTTGAAACCTGGCAACAAGGGAAATGTCTACAAAAATTATGCATATTAATTACGTTGCAGGACCCTCTGATGCGCAGAGGATGTAGAGACTTTAATGCTCATAGCACACTCTGGGGAGAAGAAAGTGTGTTTCAGCAAATACTTTTTCCTCCCTCTGATTGCATACATGCGGCTGTTTCAGCTGCTCAGTAATTTAGTAATTCAGACTCATGTCTAAAATCTATGTCTGTGAAGGTTCTCAGTCATCCAGGTCATCGTAGTCAAAGGAGCTTGCAAAGAAAAGCGTCTGAACTTCTTTAAGTTACTTGAAGACGTTTCACCTCTCACCCGAGAAGCTTCTTCAGTTCTAAGGTCAAATGGTGGAGAGTCCCAGATATAAACCTAGTGGGAGTACCCCCCCACAGAGGGACAAAAGGACCCCCTGATGATCCTCTAATCGCCTGAGCCAAGGTGTAAAACTGGGTGTGGGTCCCAATCAGCCAGAGTTTCGGGTGAGTTCATTGTGAAACCTGGCCGCACCTTATCATGCGAATTCCTGAGGTCAGATGGCCCAGGATGTGGGTGGGCATTAAGGCGTCTGGGGAGGGAACTCAAAACTGGATTATAGATGGCAGAGAGTTGGTGTCGTAAACCACCGCCTCTGTTCAAAGATGGTCGCTCACAGTGGACATAGATGGCTCCTTTCACTCCTCTTTCAAAGTCTAAAATCTAGTCAGAAAACACTGCTGTGGTTGTTGTGATCAGCACACAAGGTTTCAGCTGTTTTGGGGCTTCTCACCAGCTTTGGGAAAAAAAAACCTCAGACATTGGAAGTGTTTGGTTCACTTGCAGCTTTCTGGGAGTAGGTGTCATCAGGTTTGTTCTACACACTGTCAAACAAAGCTGCCGTGACTTTAACATTGATGGTCTTCACAGGCCACAGCTACAATAATAATGATGGGGTATTATTTTCTTTTATACATATGTGTTTCTGCTTGGGATAAATAGAATTGCTAGGATCAAAAACATTCATTCAGTAATTTCAAGGCTCAGCCCAGATGACTCTAGTTGATACATCTGGGTATCCTGGTTGCTCCCTGCCTAGAAGCAGCAGGTAAGCCACCTGTCCAAACTGGATGTGTGTTTAAAGTCAGCTGTCTATCTCATCGGTGAGCTGATGCAGCAAAGTATAGATGTATAATATTCATTACAAAGACAATTTGACTGTCTGAAAGAAACTGAGGACAATTATAGATCCTAAGGCCCGTTCAGAGTCTCCTTAACATCAAATCCAACTTCGTGTTTATCTTTCATCAAAGCAGGAAGCTTAGTTCAGGAAATCCATTTATTATTGTCCTGCTTGAAGTCCCAATGAGGAAAGCAACACTTATTATGATGTTGATGGGCGAACGTGGCTCAAGAGTTGGGAGTTCGCCTTGTAATCGGAAGGTTGCCGGTTTGAGCCCCAGCTTGGACAGTCTCGGTCATTGTGTCCTTGGGCAAGACACTTCACCCGTTGCCTACTGGTGGTGGTCAGAGGGCCCGGTGGCGCCAGTGTCCGGCAGCCTCACCTCTGTCAGTGCGCCCCAGGGTGGCTGTGGCTACAATGTAGCTTGCCATCACCAGTGTGTGAATGGGTGGATGACTGGATATGTAAAGCGCTTTGGGGTCCTTAGGGACTAGTAAAGCGCTATATAAATACAGGCCATTGATTATTATTAGCAGAAAGGAAGAGCCTATCATTCCTCAGAGTCATGTTTATCATCACATTATCATTAAAGGCCCAAACCATAAAAACATATTTATCAGTATTCTAAACATTTGTTTCACAGCAAAATTAAAGAGCTTTTTACACATTTCACTTTTCATCTGCTCTTTCAAATCAAAAAGTTCACAGAGTCAAATTTAGTTTAAAAGTCAAAAAAATCCCAAATTTCAGTCTTAATGAATGAAACAACTTTAATAAAGTAAATCAGCTGTTTTTTGCTTTATACTCTTACTTGTTGTGTTAAAGGCTGTAGCTTCATCTCTTATGGATGACTCGGTTTCCATGGAGAATGATGAGATGAGGCTCCGCCCAGCGATGGTTTGGACGGCGTCCTCGAAACCTGAAGTGGAGACGTTTCCACAGACTTCATTCAATTTTATCATTTTAAAAGATTTTGGAAAAAAAAGTGAAGAACAAAGTGTTACAGATTTATAACAGTGTTACAAGTACAGATAATGAACTTTACTAAACGAACAAATGCACGATTGTGTCCAAATAGAAAGCATACAATTAAAGAAGGAAAGGAAAAAGGAAGTAAAATGAGGAGATGAGACAGAGAGAGGGAGGAAGGAAAGGAGAGAATAGGAAGAAAGGGAGCACAGAGCTTTGCTGCTATTCTACAGTAGAATATGACAGGAAGCTGGAAAGACTCACAGGAAGTCTTCCTGTACAACTCCTCCATCTAATGCACAGTACACACAGCAGTAGTTGCACCCTCTTTGTGGGATTCTGGATATTTACCACTGAGCTATTTATATAAATTAGAACTATTGCTTATATTTTATAACTTTACTATATTGTATTATTTCATTTAGTTCAGTCTGTTACTGTTCTTATTGTCTTGGAGGAACTGTAACCACATAATTTGTGTGTTCTAATTCCAAAAATTTGACAAAAAAGAAATTTTCCTGCAAACATCCATGCTACAAGCTATAACACAGCCAAAATGATAGCTAAATCAAAAAAAAAACAAAACAAAAAAAACTAAAAGATGTACAAAAGGTAAGGGTTAATTGGATCCAGTTTATCTTGTTAAATTTCTCAATAGTGAAGCAAGATGAAATGATAAGGAAGATGAGGGGTTTTTGGTGCGTATTAGGGGTGGGGTGAGCATGATCACTGCTTGCCTTTCTGTAGAAGTCGCCACACACCACTGCTGTGATGTTGGTCTGTGGTGGGGTGAGCATGATCACTGCTTGCCTTTCTGTAGAAGTCGCCACACACCACTGCTGTGATGTTGGTCTGTGGACGCCTCTCTGTGTTTTCCGCCCTGCTCAAGGTTTACTCTCACCTTCCTGAACTTCCTGTTTGTTGTGACTGATGCTGATCAACTCTGTGTGAAACTCCATGTGAAGGTAATGGAAGCAGCTTGTAATGTTTTCCTGGCTAACATCAGCTTTGTGCAGCTTAGTTCCAGCACAAATCTGCCACTCCATAGTTCACAGTAATGGACTTAGAGCTCGACCAATGACCAGTGTTGGACCAACCGTTAAACACTTTTCCTCCTGTTAGTGTTTATGAGTATGTGTGTGTTAAAATTAAATCTGTCTAAGCAGGTGTAAGTGATTATTTTCTCTGTAGACTATCTTTAACCTGTATATAAGAGATGATTGAAGACAGTGTTCATGTTTTTACTTCTATTTAGAATTTTCAAGTTGAGTGTTTTGTCTACTTCTTCTGGAAGTTTCAGCTGCTGTTTACAGGCAGGTTTATAGAATTCAAAGGAAAAAAGGCTCCGTGATGAGTCAGTTTGAATGTTTTCAGCGATCAGCTGTAGAAAAATAACAGTGATGACTTCTTCAGTTCTCAGTAGAGGGTGGAGTTTGTGGTTCAGCATGTAGGTCAGTTTGCAGATGAAGGCAGCAGCTTTGTAGGCCAGCAGTTTTATTTTTTGACTGATTTCATATTTATTTTTTTAAACCTGTCTTGTCCAGTAGTTGTAGCAAGCAGACATATGGTCTTATCTAGCCTTAATAACAATATCCCAAAGGGATCAAGGCCCAGTGTGCCCTAGACCCACACCTGACCAAGCGCACACACTCAAACAAAAACCCCTAGAATTTCTACCCCACCCTCTGAAGTGTGTATGGACAGGTGCCCTCCAATAACAAGCCATGACCAGTGATGCAGTTAACCCAGGCACCAGTTGAAAAAATTGTAATGCAATGTAGAAATTCTTGATGATGATTTCTATAGTCTAGAAGCCATCATCAAGAATTTCTTGATGCTACTTACAGATAAGCAGATGTGTTTTCAGTGGCTGAAAACATATGTTTATCCATGAGCAGCTAAACTAAATAAAGGCTGAAATTCTGTTGTTGTTGTTTTTTTTAAATTATTATTATGAAATGTACAACATACAGAATAGAGCAGGATAGATTAGGAAACTTGCAGACAAGACAGTTGGTAAAAAAAAAAATACAAGTATGATTGTGACTGTGTGTAGTGAGGGTGTTAATTTCTATTCAGTCCAAAGCAACATTAATTCAGTATTATCACCATCATCACCAATGATCATAATAATGACAATAATGATAGCAATAACTGTGTCCAGTGACCAACTATGAACAGTAATAGTAATCACAATTATAACAATAAAACCATTATAAGAAGAGTAAAGAGAATAACTCATGCGTCACCAGAGGGTAGCTGGGGAAGGTCATCAGTAATAATGTTCTATGGTTAGTTTTTTTTTTTCCTTCCTCTCTTCCCTTTTCCTTTTTCCCTTTTCCTCATTGGCCCTTCTTCGTTTTCTCCCTCCCCTAGCCAATAAACTGTTGGCAAAATGTTTCTTGTTTTCAGAGCTAAATAGAGGTGAGAGGATGAGATAATAAGGATTAAATATAATGCTGAATAACTAAATGCTGCTAGTATGTGATGTAACTCCCAGCAGTATCACATCATTTCTTTACTTTGACCTTCAACACTAGTTTGCTTAGCTAGCAGAACAGCCAGCAGTTAGAATATGAACTCTGTAAGCAGTCAGCTTGGCCCTGGGCATTGTTACTAAAATAAAGCTGCTCTTCTACAGCCATGTTTGACCTGCTTACTTGTAGGACTACAGTAATGGAGGGATTTGGAGGCTGAAGTCGGCTCTGTGAACTGTAATGGTGAACTGATGAAAGCTGTGTCTCAGATGGAGTGCAGGTTAGTCCAACACATCAGACATGACCTGTGCAGTTCTCAGTTGTTGTGCACATGAATGATTTGTGTTTCGTCTGCAGGTGATGGTAGAACTGTGTGTGAGCTGATGTGGATGTGAATTCAGCAGCATGGATCAGTGTGAGGACAGAGAGGAGGGAGTCCCTCCCTCTAAAACCACTCTGTGTGGGGAACATGAGAGCCAGACCAAAGATCAGAGGTGAGATGACCATCTCTAACTGTCCATGACTCTTCTTCATGTCACAGCTCAGCACTCACATCACTGCTCCATCATTATTCACAGGAACCAACCTGGACCTCCACCCAGCTGCGTGTCCTTAAAGAGTGACAAAGTGAAGGATATCATCAAGAAATTTGAACCAACACGACCATTTCAGAAAAAGTAAGTTAATGTCAGTATTAACATGTCTTGTATTTACATCACATCTAAACTGTGTCTATACCTTGGCTATATATTTTTTTGTTATTTTGTATTTTTCTTTTTATATTTATTTATTTTTTTATATATTTTTTAGGATCCATCAGAAACTCAAACCTGAACCCAGCTGTGTGTCCTTACAGAGTGCCCAAGTGAAAAAGCTAATTAATACATTGGAACAAAGAGAGCCAAGTGGGAAAAGGTTTGCTAATGTCGATAATATCAGTAATATGTGATTAACCTTTTATTGAAGATCTGAACTTTTTTAGCAACCATCAGAGACTCAAACATGAACCTGAACTCACCTGTGTGTCTCTCAAGAGTGACGCGTCAAAGGGTGATAGTTGTTCTCCTGCAGACAAGTGTGTGTAAATGTTGTTGGTCAGTCAGTGTTTGTGAATAAATCCTCCATCAGGTTTAATATCAGCTCAGCTCTTTTTCATGCACGTTTCCATGATCATATGTGAAGCGGTGTGTGTTCGAGTGTTTCCACAAACACAGCAGTCAGAGTGTAAAGAATGGATGTTATAGGAGATGTTTCTGTAGTGAAGAGGCTGAGCATCTGTAGGACTCCAGCTGCTCCAGCAGGTGTCTCCTTTGTGCTTTGCTTCAAACAAAGTGTAGGAAGGAACTTCCACTCAGGTCTTTCAGGTTTTGCTGGATGTCAGAGGACAAACAGTTGTGCACTGTTGTAGCATAAGTGCATCAGTTCAGGGTCTGTGTGTCAAGTTTTGCCCAGACGGCAGAATGACAGGACCCAATCGCAGAACTCTTCTAAACAGTAAGGAGAAGAGACGGGAAGTTGGGATGGAGGGAAAACAAAAACAAACTGGCTGGTCATGCTAGTGAGGACAGGGGAACGATGACACTGTGTGTGCAGCTGTCAGTGGTTCTAAGTTGAAGCTTGGCTGATACCCTTGTCCTCCAAGGACCAGAGTTATGATATCATCATGTTGTTGGTAATTTAAAATATATTTTAACTGTAATTATTATGAATTCCTCCTTAGTACCACATTTCTGATTCTAGAGCAGATTTAGAAACCTCTTTTAAACCAGTGTATAAATCTTGATTAAAAACTAATGAGCGTGCTTATCTTTTTCTGCTGGAGTCTTGTACTTTTATTTTATTTATTTGACTTAATTTTTTCATTCATATTTCTATTTTTTAATAAGTGGTAAATGGCCTGTATTTGTATAGTGCTTTACTAGTCCCTAAGGATCCCAAAGCGCTTTACACATCCAGTCATCCACCCATTCACACACACATTCACACACTTAAGTGATATGATTTGTAGAAATGTCAGTTGATTTTAAGTTGTTTTCTAAAGATTGTGAGCCCTCTTTGTTTTCTGTTGAAAGTTTAATTCGATAAGTATCTCTTTAATTTATATATTAACAGCATTGTTAGAGTTGAAGTTGCATTAGGTAAAATATACATGACAACTAGAGGGCACTGTGAAGTATACTAAAAGCTAAAAACGTAGATGTGATGAGACATGTTTTATGTTTTACAGGTCAGAGATGGAGAAGGCCTTACCAGTGCAGCTACTGGAAATGCTGAAGAAAATGGGAGAGGAGGAGCTGAAGCTTTTCCACTTTTACCTGCAGTATGAACCTGGAGATGACTTCCCCAAACTCTATAAGTACCAGCTGGAGAACGCAGACAGACTGAAAACAGTAGAAGTGATGGTGCAGGCATATTCAGACCGTGTGATGCAGGGGGCGAGGTTGATTTTAGAGAAGATGAATGAAGGTAAGTCAGAGGAAAAAGACACATTAAACATTTAGTACGGTATGCAGACATGACATTGTCACAGTTTATTTTATGAAATGTATCAAAATATTATAGTCTGACTTGTTATATTTATATATTTCTGATGCCACGCAGGTTGTCATTTTTAAAAAGACCAGTTTACGATTCAAAGTGCACTTTCCCTAACAGGAAGTCCCCCAGCCCAGGAAGCTTCAACAGTTTCATCAGAAGGTAAGAATACATTAGTTTGTCTCAGTAGATAATAATAAAGCAGAAACACACGAAGCCTGAGCTGAACAATGAGAGCTTTGATTGTTTCCACGTGGTGTCTCTGTAGCCTCACTGTAGCTCTGCTGTATGACTGTAAGCTTGAGCTCTAATGAATGAACAGCTGGCTGGTTTAATAATCTCTAACTTTATTTCACTGGGTGTAACAGCAAACAACATTAAAAGGGAGGGTTACAGAGCTTTAGATGAGATGTGAGGATGGTTCATAGCAGATTAGAAAAAAATCTAGAAAAGCATCTAACATATTTGGAATCTGAAATAGTCTTACAAGCCATACTTTTAGAAAATTGTACAATGACTTTATAAAACATTCAAACATTTACTCTTTATGTTTTCAATTTACTTTTAATTTTAAACCAGAGATTTTAGAAATAAGTAAATATGTAAAA
Source organism: Astatotilapia calliptera (assembly GCF_964374335.1). Classification (NCBI taxonomy): domain Eukaryota; kingdom Metazoa; phylum Chordata; class Actinopteri; order Cichliformes; family Cichlidae; genus Astatotilapia; species Astatotilapia calliptera. Next base: position 18,110,006 of record NC_137443.1, read on the forward strand.
TTATATAACAAAAGACTTAAAGACATATTTTAACACTGTGCTGTCCATTATGCTATTTGTTTAAAATTATCAAAGCAAATAACAACCCCCCAAAATGTTGAAGATGAGGTCTTTCTAAAACCTGATTCGGAATCAGAAACTTTATTAATTCCAGATGGAAATTGAGTTGTCACAGCAGCAAATACACAAAAACAACATGCACTCCTATAAAATGAGTGTAGAAACAGAGTTATGATAGATGAATATTAAGATAAATAGATAAATATAAAGATAAAGGTATAAATATAAATATACAATGAATATAAAAGGACAAGTATGTGTGGAAATATATCTTGTGGTGTACAAAAGTGACAGGCTGCATTGAGGTGTAATTAATTCTGTTCCACATGTGTGGACCTGACCCAAGTGGATGAATTAAAGATTCTGATAGCAGCAGAAGGAACAATTTCCTGTAACGTTCCGTCAGACAGCGAGGTTGAAGGAACCTGTTGCTGAAATTTCTCTTCAGATTATCCAGTGTGTTATGGAAGGGATGGGACTTATTGTCCATGATTGCCAGCAATTTTTCCAGCATTCTATAACTGATCACCTCATCCAGGGTGGCAATCTTCATGCCAACAACAGACTCAACCTTCCTGATGAGTTTGTTCAGTCTATTTGCATCCTTTGCTTGGGTGCCTGCACGCCATCGCAAAGAAGATGGTGTTCGCAACAACAGACTGATAAAACATATAGAGCAGCCTGCTGTATACACTGAAGGATCTGAGCCTTTGTAGAAAGTAAAGCCAGCTCTGACCACTGGCAGACCACTCCAGCCTGTGATCCAATTGATCACATTGCTGATTGGCTGAGGAGAAAAAGTATTCATGGTATACCAATAGCATGACCAATTTACGGTGACATAGCAACAAGATGTTATGTCCACCCAAGACAACCCCAATTCTAATTTTTTGTGTAAAAAGTGTGGACTTCAAACTATATGCCTGTTTTTAAATTGTGTTGATAGGCCACGAAAAACCAGAGTTATGATAAAAAATGCAATGTTTTTTTCCTGAATACTATTGTTGTTTATGTTTACTGCGGGAAGAAATGGTAAAAACTGCATTTTCTAAGGAAAGCCCTCAAAAGCACTCTCCGCTTGTGAGCAAAAACAAAAACCAAAAAAAACCCCCACCCTTTCCTATTGGTGGAAAAATGTACCATGTCGACCAATCAAAAAATGATATGGCAGCATGGCATTTAGTAGAGGTGGGAATCACCATACATCCCACGATACGATATTATCACAATACTTAACGCACGATGAAGCCAACAGAACCACATCATCTGCAAAAATCAGAGATGAGATTCTGAGGCCACCAAAGCGAAAGTCCATAAAAATTATGATATATATTATCATGCTTTTTACAACAACGTGAATGTACTATTGCTGTGTGATTTATTACTATTACTGAAGGTCCTCGTCTCCAAACTGTAGTAAAGGGACCTCTGACTAATACGGCGGGGTCCCTGTCGGCTCGTAGCCGAAAAATAGCTTTACTTTGTTGTGTGGGTCAACTTTTCTTACGAGAGACAGAGAGAGGCGTTGAAAGACTGCTCCAACGGAACTTATTGTTTTCGGAGGAAAACAGGAACACGGTGTACAGTCGAGTCTTAATAGCTTACTTACAACTGGGCTCGTCAGGCTCTCTTCTTGGCTGAAGTGGTTATTATTATATTTACATGCTTCCAGCTCCCGTTTTTCCTCGATGACAACTCGTACCTTTCCACTCCCCTTTTTCTCCCTCCTCGCGCTCACAGACCCATAACGTGTATGGCAGTCCATTCTCCCTGCAACATGGACTACACTGCCCATGATGCTACATTCTTTAGAGCTATGCTTGTAGCATTCTGCCTGTTAGCTTAGCACAACAACAACAACAACGAAAAGGCGCTCTCTCACCCAGGAAACACACAGTCGCAGAGAGAGAGAGAGAGCGTCGCCCTGTAACCATGGCAACCGTAACGCTGCTGCCTGGAACAACAGAACGTAGCTGTCAAACAAAACCCAAACATTCCTGACCCGCGACAATATGAAACAGGAAAGTACCGCAGTGTAATCCATTTATTTCAACAAAGTAACTGTATTCTGAATACCACCTTTTTAAACGGTAACTGTAACGGAATACAGTTACTCATATTTTGTATTTTAAATACGTAACGGCGGTACATGTATTCCGTTACTCCCCAACACTGCTGGTATGGAAACTGCAGAGGGTCTTGTGACTTGCTCACCAGGGGTCTGAGGTGCTCCAGGGTAAATCTCTCCAAAACCTTCGTAATATGAGAGGTCAGTCCTAGAGACCTGTAGTCACCAGGGATGATGTTTTCTATAGCACTGGGACTCTCTGGAAGTGCAGGCTCAGGTTGATGGAGTACTCCACAAAGCTGCCTAGCACAGGCTTTCAACACTCTGGGACTGATGATTTGTTTTGTCTGGAAATGTATTTGTACTCTATTATCGTATATGTAATTAATTTTATTTCATATTTTATGATTGAGAAGCACTTTGGTGTACCTCTGGTCTTTAAATGTGCTATATAAATAAAGCATGCTGTTGGGTCCTGCTGCTTTCCCCTGTCTGAGCCTCCCCAGCTTTCTTCTCACCTGAGTAGGTGTGATATGCAGGTTGGTTTGTGGGGCGACTGTGTGGAAAGCGGCGGTGTCACAGCAGGCGTGGACATGACCCTAGGCTAACAGGCGGCTTGGCAGGTGGCCAGCATGCAGGACCAGACGAGGCAGGACCAGACGAGGCAGGACCAGAGGGCTCACTGACCTCCGGATCGGGCTGAACAAGTCCCTCTTGCATGCTGACCTCCCTCTTGGGCTGAGCAGGTGCCTCCTGTGTGCGGACCTCTGGCTCAGACTGAGCAGATCCCTCAAGTGCACAGGGACACCACTGGGGCCAGCGGCACTGTCGGCAAGAACCCAAGCCAAGCTACCAGATTTTATAATATGGTGCTCATGTAAGGGAGGCATGATGAGGTTCTGGTGTGTGTCAGCCTCCCCTGCAGCCCTGGCACAAACCACGTCCCGCCACAAACTTGTTTACCCTCTGTACATCCTGCACAGTTTCACCCACACCTTTCTTCTGAAAGCCAGTGATATCTCTCAACACTCTGATTGGAATTCACATAAAATCCAGCCGTCTCCTGTCACCTCAGGCGGCTATATATTTTAAGGTACAGACCCTATTTATACACTTATACAATTATACATAGAAATTTTTAACAATGAGACGACTAACTGGGTGGTCTAACTGGGTGATATGGCACTATAAGGTAATTTAGATAAGATTGGGCCTGATTATTTAAGATGTTGTATGTGAGTAGCAGGTTTTTGATTTGCGGATTTAACAGGGAGTCAATGAAGGGAAGCCAATATATGACAAATCTGCTCTCTCTTTCTAGTCCCTGTCAGGACTCTTGCTGCAGCATTTTGGATCAACTGAAGGCTTTTCAGAAAGAATTACAGTAGTCCAGCCTAAGAGTAATAAATGCATGAACTACTTTTTCAGCTTCACTCTGAAAGTCACTCTGTTTCTGATCTTAGAGCACAAATGGAAGAAAGCAGTCCTATATCAGTTAGCTGTTTTACAACTACTCTTTTTCAAAAAAAAATTGAAATAAAAGGAAGGTTGGATATTTGCCTATGTCTAGCTAAGACAGTTGGGTCAAGTGATGATTTTTTTAACTAATTGTTTAACAACTGCCAGCTTGAAGGCCTGTGCTATGTAGCTGATAAATAGAGATAGACTGATAGATTTTCTCTCATGGTTAAAATTTTATTTGTGAAGAAATTTATTAACTCATTACTAGTTAAGTTTAAAGGAAATCTCGGCTCAACAGGGATCTGACTTTCTGTCAGCTTGGCTAAAATGCTAAAGAGAAACCTAGGGTTGTTCTTATTTATTTCAACCATTGATGAATATTAAGATGTCATGACTTTAGAGAGGGCTTTTCTTTTGTTGACAAACAAACTGTCTCTTCAGGCTAAATTAAGATCTTCTACATTAGTGAGACATCATTTTCATCAGATTATGGATTTTCTGCTTTAGGATGTGAGTTTGTGAGTTATACCAGGGAGTCAAGCACTTCTCATCCGAAGCTTTCTTTTTGCTTCACTTTTGGAGCCTGATGCTACAATCTTTTGAATATTTTTTTATTTTAATAGTCTTTACTCAATACACCATAATGACAAACTGAAAACATGATTCCAATTTTTTTTAATTAAAAAAATATATCATAAAAACAATGTTTAGATAAGTATTCAAGCTTTCCGCTTTTCTTGACTGCTTAGAAGTTTCTACACCTTGAGTGGAAGCCACTTGTAGTACAATAAAAATTGATTGATTATGTTTTGGAAAGGTACACCCCTCTCTATAGAAGACATCGCAACTGACAAATCAGAGCAAAGCCATGAAGTCAAACCTAAGAGATAGGGTTGTTGCAATGCACAGATGTGGAGGAGGCCACAGAAAACTTCTTGCCTTTATAATTCTCTAATGGTAGAGACTATAAGGATTCTCCCAAGATTGTCTTAGTGAGAGAGATGACCAAGAGCCTGAAATTCACTCTGAGCTTCACAGAGCCTCTGTGAAGATGGGACTATGTTCCAGAAGGACAACAATCACTGCAGCACCGCCACAGATTTCGGCTTTATGGCAGAGTTGTTTGACACAGGCCTCTCCTCAGTGCAAAACACATGAAAGCCCATTTGGAGTTCAAAAAAGCACCTGAAGGACTCTCGGACTGTGAGGAACAAGACTTTCTGCTTTAATAAAATCAATTCTTCAATTCTAAAGTCTTTCTCTGGAAGAAACCAGGCATCACTCATCATCTACCCGATACTATCCCAACAGCAAAGCACGGTGGGGGTAGCATCATGCTGTGGTGGTGTATCTCAGCTGCAAGGACTGGGAGACTGGTCAAGGTTGATGGAAAGCTGTATGGTACAAAGATATCCTTAATGAAGGCCTCCTCCATAGTGCTGAAGGTAAAACTTCCAAAACAACAATGACCCTAAGTACACAGCGAGGACATCACAGCTGTGGCTTAGGAACAGCTCCGCAAATGTCTGAGACTAACCCAGTGAGAGCTGACTTCAACCCTGTCAAACATCTCTGTAGTGACCTGAAAATGACTGCCTGATGGTTACATCTAGCCTAAATGAGTTTAAAAGGATTTGCAAACAAGAGTCGCAAAAATTCCTCTGTAACACCCTGTTAGAAAAATAAGATAAGACAAACGGAGACAGAGCAGAGGCGAAGCTTTACTTTATCTTACAAAAAGGGGTGGCTGTAGCTCAGGTGGCAGAGCAGGTCAGCCACTAATCAGAAGGTCGGTGGTTCGATCTCAGGCTGCCTCCTGGCTGCATTTCAAATATCCTTGGGGAAGATACTAACCCCATGTTTGCCTACTGGTGGTGGTCAGAGGGCCCGGTGGCGCCAGTGTCCGGCAGCCTCGCCTCTGTCAGTATGCCCCAGGGCAGCTGTGGCTACAATGTAGCTTGCCATCGCCAGTGTGTGAATGTGTGTGTGAATGGGTCAATGACTGAATGTAGTGTGAAGCGCTTTGGGGTCCTTAGGGACTAGAAAAGCGCTATACAAATGCCATTTACCATTTACCATTTTTATCAAAAAGGAGTCACAGAATGCACAGAGTCTATTCAGGAACCTCAAATTGGGGAAGTCTGTCTGTCACTCTTTATGCAGTTACCCTCTCCTCCTAGTGACCCAACACCAGGAATTCCTTCGCCATATGACGACATGTTTAGGATAGAGTTAATAGTGGGAGAGAATGTCATGGCGACAGGTATGTGCTATGTTTAGCTGGTTCATCATATGTGATATAACACAACAGACTCAAACAACTTAACTCTTTTAGCGTTTTTCAATAAAAGCAATGCTGTGTTTATTTATGATTAATTAAGTCCATGTATCTCCTTATCCTTATCAGTTTTCAACACGTTACAATCCAGCATATGCTGAGATGTCATATGAGACATCTTCATCAGCCAGACAGAGTTGGTCATTCATGTAATTGGTCTTGGTAAGCGCCGTGTCAATTAGTCGGGAAATTGGTGCTCAAATAAATGGAATGTGGCAGCAGCCACACAGCATCAGCAAGGCGGCTGCAACTGCAATAGATACTAAGAGAGAAGAGATTAGACCATTCTACTTTCAAAACCATTGGTCTTGGAAGTCCTTAAATGGATCATTGATCCCAGAATTTCAGCTAGTTCTTCTGCCAACGTGTCACAGAGCCATCTGGAGAGGTGTTGTTTGGGATGAATGTGCAACAGCTGCTACCAAACATTCTGCAAACACCCCCTTTCTCAGCTAGCAAAATGTCCAGTGCCATTCTATTCTGCCAAATCATGAGTGATGCAGCATGCAGCTGTTCAGAGTCCCTTTTTCTGTATCTCTGGTATTATTCAGGAAACGCTGTTGAATATAATACAGAGAGTTAATCCAATCTATATTCACATTTATTGTGACCCACTAGAAAAATGGTGACTCAAATCCCATAGTTATCTCTTTGCAAGCATTGTATTCCACCAGTGCTATGGTTTACAAACCAATCTTTTTAGTAAGAGGCTGAGTTGTCTGTCATGTGTATATACACACACACACACACATATGTGTGTGTGTGTGTGTATGTGTATATATATATATATATATATATATATATATATATATATATTTATTAGGGGTGCAACGATACTCGTATCGATATTGAACCGTTCGATACAGTGCTTTCGGTTCTGTATGCATATGTATCGAACAATACAAAATAAATTTTTAATTTATTTGATCAACTTTCCTTCTGACGATGCTGTCTGTGTTAAGCGCTCAGTGAATCTGCGCTCGACAGTGCAGCCTAGGCGGAGTAGTCGAACGCAGATTCACTGAGCGCAGGGCAAGCTAGCGAGACAGAAGTTAAGCTCTCCTTGCAACATGGCAAATTGAACCTGCCCCACCCTCATTCAGATCTGGCGTTTGGAACTATTTTGGTTTTCATGTGACTATGACTCTGAAGGTAAGCACGTCATGGACTAAAGTAAAACAGTATGTTGGATGTGCCACGCAATGCTCAATTACATGGGTGGGAGCTAGTGTGTTAGCGCAGTTAGCTCGTTAACGTGTTGGCCGTCCAGCCCCATCCACAGGCCATCCGCGGTAGCTCGTTAAGGGAGATTTGCCGTGTTGTGGCGTTAACGTCATTTCAACGAGATTTACGCTGACAGCACTAGTGGGAACACAACAAATATGACTGCACATTTACACCGACATCATCCTAGTACAAAGACAAGTGGAAGCAGACAAAAACAACAAGCACGCATGCTACAAACTTTACCCGAGTCATTTAGACAGCCATTAGCCCGACGTCCTGGGGCTAGCGATTTTTCCAGTCGGGCTACCGGTGAGGTCGGCTGCGGTCACGACTGCTCCGACCACTTTTTCTTTGTCTTTGTTTTTTAAGTTAGTTTTCAGCGTTTCTAAATCGGCAAAATCACCACCATTGGGTACATTAGGTATGACAGTGACACTCTTGTTTCTATTGGTTTACAATGTACTCACAATTCGAAGTTTTTAACTCCGGATCCGAGCTGGCCGAGTGAGATCTTGAGGGAGAACAAAGGGAAGCGGCGGCAGCCTAGAGGGAAGCGAGCCGGCGTCAGGAACAGACTGAGAGCTCGTGCACACCGCACACCTCTGCCTAGCATCCTGCTCGCCAACGTCCAGTCACTGGAGAACAAGCTTGACGACCTCAGGGCCAGGGTAAAGTTCCAGAGAGACATTCGGGACTGCAATCTCCTCTGCTTCACCGAGACATGGCTGAACCCAGCGGTGCCGGACCACGCCATCCAGCCGGCCGAGTTCTTCTCGGTTCACCGCATGGACAGGACACGGGACTCGGGGAAGTCAAGGGGAGGCGGCGTGTGTTTAATGGTGAACAACAACTGGTGCAACAGTGCGAACGTTGTTCCTCTCACACGCTCCTGCACACCAAATCTGGAACTACTGTCCATCATGTGTCGTCCTTTTTATCTACCTCGGGAATTTACATCGGTCATTATAAGTGCCGTTTATATTCCACCACAAGCGGACACGGTCACCGCCTTATGCGAGCTGCATGAGGCACTCACACAGCACCAGACACAACACCGGGACGCTGCGCTTATTGTGACGGGGGACTTTAATAGCGCGAACCTCAAACGCGCAGCGCCGAACTTTTATCAACACATCTCCTGCCCCACCAGAGGTGAAAGGACACTGGACCACTGCTACACTACGGTCAAGGACGGCTACAAGGCACAATCCCGCCCTCCTTTTGGCAAATCTGATCACGCCGCCATCTTCCTCATCCCAAAATACAAACAAAGGCTGAAACAGGAAGTTCCGGTTCAGAGGAAGGTCGCGCGCTGGACGGATCAATCAGTGGCCGCGTTACAGGACGCACTCGATGACGCAGACTGGGGCATGTTCAGAAACAGCTCCGATGATGATGTCAACGTGTTTACGGAAGCGGTTGTGGGATTCATCGGGAAACTAGCGGATGATACCGTGGAGACAAAGACTATCACAACGTTTCCCAACCAGAAGCCGTGGGTGGATAAAACCATCCGCGACGCTCTGAGATCCCGCACCGCTGCCTACAACACGGGACTCATGACGGGGGACATGGACCCGTACAAAGCCGCGTCATATAACGTGCGGAGGGCGGTGAAAGAGGCGAAGCAGCGCTACGGGAGGAAACTAGAGTCACAACTCCAACAGAGTGACTCTAGGAGCCTGTGGCGGGGACTAAGGACAATAACGGACTATAAAGCACCAACAACCGGTATGACGAACGCGGCCGTGACTCTGGCAGACGAGCTGAACACTTTCTATGCTTGCTTCGAGGCTGCAGCTAAGGTCTCCAACAATGCTAGTGCTAGCGGCGCTAACGGCTGCAGACAGGAAGATACTGCCAGCACCGGAAACGTGCTCGTCATCTCCGAGCATGAAGTAAGGAGAACCTTCAAGAGAGTGAACACCAGGAAAGCAGCAGGACCAGACGGCATTCCCAGGTCGTATCCTAAGAGACTGCGCATACCAGCTAGCTCCTGTGTTCACTGAGATATTCAACATCTCTCTATCTCAGTCGGTGATCCCCACATGCTTCAAAGAGTCCATCATTGTTCCTGTCCCGAAGAAACCCCACCCTGCTTCTCTTAATGACTATCGCCCTGTAGCCCTCACCTCAGTAGTGATGAAGTGCTTTGAACGCCTGGTCAGAGACTTCATCATTTCTTCACTACCAGACACACTGGACCCACTACAGTTTGCTTACTGTCCAAATCGTTCCACAGACGATGCCATCTCTCATCTCCTCCACACATCACTCACTCACTTGGACACTAGAAAGGGGAATTATGTTAAAATGCTCTTCATAGACTACAGCTCTGCATTTAACACCATAATTCCCTCCACACTCACCACCAAGCTGGAGCATCTGGGACTCAGCTCATCTATGTGTCTGTGGATCTCCAACTTCCTAACTGGCAGACCACAGGCAGTAAGGATGGGCGGACATGTCTCAGCCTCCACCACTCTCAGCACTGGAGCCCCCCAGGGGTGTGTTCTGAGCCCCCTGCTGTACTCTTTGTACACATATGACTGTGTGGCCACTACCAGCTCCACCACCATCATCAAGTTTGCTGACGACACCGTCGTGGTGGGCCTGATCTCTGATAACAATGAGACGGCCTACCTGAAGGAGATTAGGAATCTGGAGAACTGGTGCCAGAGGAACAACCTCCTTCTAAACGTCAGTAAGACAAAGGAGCTGATAGTGGACTTCAGCACTAAGCAGGAGAGGAACTACCAGACCCCTGTCATCAACGAGTGCCCAGTGGAGAGAGTGGACAGCTTCAAATACCTCGGAGTTCACATCACGCAGGACCTGTCA